>NW_009920372.1:0-75115 GCF_000696875.1 Nestor notabilis | reverse complement strand
CTGGGCTAAAATATACACTATGAAGGGCTTGAGGAAGGCAAGATAATTAGCAATACTCTGCTTAGGGAAGAAAGTGCTGGGGGAGGTCACTAATAACAGCATCAAGGGTCATAATTTCTCAAGCACTTTGAATTAAAAATCCTAGTTTCAGAGTAGCTTATGCATTTAATATATTAGAAGCAATTAACTGCTAATGAGATTTAGGATAAGCATCTAATTGGCTTAAATTGTACTATATATGAAAATGAATTACTTAAAACACCTTCTAAATTTTACTCCACATTTTTTACAGCCTGTGCTCTGGGAATTGTGAAGATCACAAGTGGTCAGGTCCTATGTTTTGTGTGTCTTTAAATGAAAAAGAGAGCAAACGTTCTTTGCAATTTTATTGTGGCGGTTCTGTCACAAGGGATTCCCCCTCCAAGTCCTCACCATTTCATGAGGCAAAATGCTCTTCCATCTTTCTGTCTTTCATTTAGATAAACTACAAGACAAAATAATCAAAAAGACCAGAATGGAGTTTTTTGAACACTGCGAATAGCCCAACCTCAATTATTATTTCTTTTCCAGCTTGAGCTCTGTAGGTTGGCAAGTGTTCCCTGATACTGTATTTTCATCCTGTCTCACTGATATCTTCCTTCATCCCATTTCCAGCCTATCCTAAAGCAAAGACAGGAGAACACACTTTTTGAAGTCTGATGGCTGAGTGGCTGCTGTGGATTGATGTTCTTTGAATTTGTATCTGAGTTGGACTATCTAAACCAATCTTGGAAGTGCCGAATCAGCTCATATAAAATTATTTTACTTACTTAATTTCAGCATCATGAATTACACACAGCAACATGTAATTTACACACAGTAATGTATTTGAAATGTTAAAATAATGTTTCCTTGATTAAAGTGTTAGAAAGCTACAGGAAAATGATGGATTTCTGATGCAATTTTACTTGTGTTGGGAAGATAACTGAAAAGCCTCATGATACTATAAGCATTGCTGTGACTGACAAGTATGTGAGGAACTCCAACAAGATTAATTGCCTGAATTACATATGGCTATGTCAATGCAGATACTCTAATACTTTGCAGACGACTGAAGTGTTTATGGGATTAGCTTTATAATTATATATATATTTTTTAATTATAGCATTATATATCTTTATGTATATAGATAACTAGAGCATTATGTAGCATAAACAATGTCAAAACCAGAAGAGTACAATTTCTCAGAGGACCTGGGGATTAGATTCAGAGTTTTTCCAAGTACTTTTATGTGTAAAACCATCCGCTTATCGCCTTGATAGATTTCAGTTTGTAGTTGAACTATGTAGTCTCTGTTCACATCAATGTAAAATCTATTAAATTTTCAAACTTTTTTGCTAAGAAGGAACATTTAGACCTTAAGGATGTTAAAAGCCTATAATGTTACCTTTTCATAGAAGATTAAATCCAAAGAAACCTTGTGTCTTGTGGAAAATAGAAAGTAAATAAAAGAGAGAAGCAGGAGTGCTTTTGCAGCCTTCTCTATTTCTGTATTTACTTCCCAAACTCAATCCCTCCATGAATGTGGTTCTAACTTGAAATTGCCTGGCTTTGGTTGCCTCCCTATTAATTTAGAATATCCTTAACTACTCTCAGTTACTCTCTCCTTTCTGTATAGCTCCAGGACTAAGTACTTCACAATACAAAACTCCCTCCCACCTGTGTCAATGATAGCATTTTGAAGCACAAATCTTTCATTCTCCTATTTTTCAAAATGCTGCTATCAGCTAGTACTTATTCACTGTGCTGACAGACACTTTGGAAATATGGGAGGTAACAAGAACTGTGTAGATCCTTAGTTCGGGTATGCTTCTGTTCAAATCTGGAAATTATTTTTTTCCCCTATATGATCAGTGATTGATATTTTTAGAGGCAATAAGGGGATTATGCCTATGCAAATTATACTTTGCTATTCAATTTTAGGTTGCTACTGTCAGTCTTTTAACTTACTCTCTACCACCCTTCATCGTACCAATTTTTCTTCAATTATTTATGAAATTATGATTTTCATGTCTCAGTGCTGTTCTCCTATATGCTGAACCTCCTTTTTCTGAAAAACCTTAGAAGTAATTCCTATCTCTCCTAGTCTGTATTTCTGGCACATCAAACAGTTGAATTTATTTACTGCAAATATAGGGTCTAAAAAGATTGTGCTTATCAATATCATAGAACAGGGGTTTAGCCTTTAGCTGAAATGAGCTCTGAAGTAGTCATTAGTTTTCTTGATGGATGTTAGATTACATGTTAGGATATGGTTACACGAACAAATGCAGATAACCTTTTGTCATATATAAGCAAACATTCCATGTGTATGTGGAACCCATTTGTGGCTTTTTCCTGTGGAGAACTGGAATATAGTATAACATAGTGGTGATGTGTTCATCTGCTTGAGTAGCCCTTATTCTTTCTAGCCTCAGCCTTATTTTCCTTTTTTTATTCCTCTGCGGTACACGTGCACGGAGCCTATAATTTAATTGATTCAACTACTATTTATTTACCTGTATGGTTCCATGTACATTTTTATGTATTAAGAGCCACGTATGCCTGAAAATACAATAATATCATCTGTGCTGCCACACAGGTTAAAAAGGGTAACATTACACTGCCTGTTGCCTGTCTCCTTCATGAAGTATTGTTCTGCCAGTAGCCATTGATTTTTGTGAATCATTTGGGGCTTAGGGAGAGTAGTGATTTGGGAAATGTCAAGACACCAATCACAAGGTGTTATGGAGTAGTTTTGTTCACAACTAGTAATCATTTTTGCCAGTAAAACATTTTTATTATGTAGTCTTATACTGTTGTCAACTGCTGAAAGGTGTGATTGTGGAACATAGGTCTGAACATAGACTAGGCACACCGTATCAGCAAGTCTACATTTGGCTTTAACTAGCACCTGCAGCCAAAGAGATTATTGTGATTTTGCTTTTGAGAGGACTTGCAGCATACAGTATGCATTTAAAAATGCTGATGAAAATCTGCGAGCATGTGAGGGAGAATTTTTAAAAGATCAAGCTGACATTTCACTGGGTAACACAAATTTGAATTGTGGCGATATTTTTATTACCTCCACAGCCCAGCAACGAGAGCTTTAAGAATGGAGTGCTAGAGCATCATTAGTCCAGAAAAGAAAAAGAAACCACCATAATCATACGAATGTGATGCTACTTTTTAAGGAGATAGAATGGGATCTAATTTGGGGTTTTTATTATTCCTATTCCGTATTTTTCCCTTGCATATTACTTCCTTATTTGCTTAATAACTCTGTATTGTAAACAGAGTGATAATTAAAGCAGAATTCTAGGTATTTCAGGCTACGCTGCAGCACCTCTTTCCTCTCTAAATGCTGTTGGCAGCATCAAGTTACTTACTCAAGCCCTGACAGGAGACAATGCTTCTGTGGAAAAATTCCTGTAGCAAAAGTGGATCACACTCAACCCTAGTAAACTCACCACCTTTTATAGAGCTGAGAAGTAAAGTAGGTCAGTTTGTGGTTCTCTAGGCACTATTAAATAGTTGATTGCTGTTTTTTAAGTGAGTAAAGTGATATGAAGAAGCTCAATAAGTGATTTCTCCAAAAACATTTAGTAAGTTAGTTCTGTAAGAAGAACCTGCATCTTTGAGTCTGAATAATGCATACAGTGTCATACTGTGTGTTTGAGAAGAAATGCTGCCAGCAGTTTAATTTCTCCATTACTGTTTCCAAGAGACAAAGAACATAGAGACAGAAGAGTAGGCAGAGAATAACATTGATAAAATAAGATTATTCAGATCAGTATTAGCTTCATAGTTTGTGTGTGTCCAGGAGAATATAGAAATCAATGATGGAAGTTAAAATCAGACTATCACTTGTTTATGACTAAGTTTTTTAGTCATATTTTCAAAGCCTCATGTTACTATGTTATTAGTAGGTAGCTGGGGAAGACATACTGTTTCATCTTTGAGGGCAAGGACTTGGTGTACCTTTAGACATCAAAAACCTGGATCAGATAAGAGGGAGAAGTATTTGGCAATTAACTCAAAATTGAGATGGAATAAATTTGTGATGGAATGAGTTAGTCAATGCTAAGGGTTTTCTGAATGCTGGAAACAAGCACGCTGTTTTCCAGACATCTTTAAAAATCTCTCTTGGAGCTCAACAACTCATTTGGTAGATGTCAGCTTTAAGGTTCAGAAAGCTTGGCATGTAAAATTCAGCTTGGAATAGAAAATCTACAACAGCTTTCCTGGCAGATGCTCCCAGCAACATCACAGAAAACTTCCACACTATAGGTGATGGGGTTTTAACCCAGTTGTCTTAGTGCTAGATTAATTTCTAGATGCTATTCCCTAGTCATCTGGCATTAGGGCAAGTTAAGAAAGAAGGAATCAGTTCACATGAAGAGATAAGTAAATCTTGACAAAAGCAGCTAATTTAGAGCAGAGACAGTATGAAATTACTCATGCAGTAGCAATCTGGGCTGTTTTCTTGAAAAGGATGTGAAGCTCTATTGATTTTTAGCAGATACCTTTTTTTTTTTTTTAATTTTAGTGATGTGAAAGCCATGGGAGAAGACTGTAAGACATTGAATCCGTGATAATTTTCAGACAGATGAAATGTTCAGTTTGCCTGGTTATTCTCATGGAGTGTTCTAGACATTAGTGAAATTAGAAGGCAAAGGTTATATGCCTCGTTCTCAACCCAAATTTCTCAGACTTTCAACAAGCCAGTTACTTATTCTGTATACATCATCTTTATGAATGTTGTAAAGAATGAAAATGCTCGTTATTGTTTGTTTAAATGAGAAATCTCTATAGTTTTTCTTAACCTTTACCACTGATTTCTAGTGCTCCTAATTCTTAATATCATGATAACAGACTGCCTCAATACTGCTATCTGTAATATCACGTAATGCTGTTTACCAAATGGAAGCCCTTTTTTCACATAGCACATAAGTTATTGAATTTCAGAATTGACTTTTTTACTTTTTCTATTGTCCTGGAAAGCAAATGCATGATCTCTGCTGCTGCTCTCATGTGTAAATGGTGAATTATAATTCTTGTTTGAAGACAATTTTTGTTGTCCTTCTACCGTATCAGGTCACACACAGAATGCCTTATCAAAGATAAGGTATGAAACAAGCATACAAGATTAAGATAGAGCACATCACCTAAAGAGTTCACAGGAAGCGGAGTGTCCGTACTCTGGGACTGGGATAGCTGTAAATGACTCAGTTCAGTGGCTGCTAGCTGTGTAGCTACCACACCTGGAGTCTTATGGTAGGAGGGAATATACCACCTCTATTAGCTCCATCTGGTGTCATCTGCATGGTCCATTTCCATTTCACCACTGCTTTCTCCAGTTCATTACTTGTTAAAGATTTATTAGGTATTTACTCAGCTTTTGTGTTTTGCAGCCCATGCTAAGGTCTATATGATACTATATTTAACAAGTTTAAAATCTGACATACATATACACAACCAACATGCAGCTATTTCATTATGCATTTGTGTAATTTCTCATTTAAAATTTTGTGTTAGTTGAATAGGTATATTGTGATATATTCATGCCACACTGCTTCTAAGGTATGATTTTTTCAGCCAAGTGCTAAAGGAATGAATCTCTTCTAAATTGGCCTACATGACAGTGGAGACAAGATGAATTGCAGTCTCTTCAGGCTTTGAACTGTGAAGCCTGTAGGTATTTGCACAGTACTTGATAAATAATTCAGTAAAAACATTGCATTCTCTATTGCGAATCTACTGATAATATTTTCAGGGTTTAAAAAATGTTTAATATCTCTTGCATTTGAGTGCCTTGTTTTCTATAAATTCCAGCAGAATTTAGAAAATAACTATGACTTTTCTACAGAATTGACAAACCACCCGTAGAAGTAAATAATGTTGTTATGATAACAGCCAGAAAAAATGTAGAGGAAGAAATCCACTTGGGACAGTGACTAGGGAGATGTAGGTACCTGAATAGTTTAAAAAAATGTAAATAGAACTCCTGGGCACTTACACTATTCACAAAATCTTTATTTAATTTGTGATGCCCAACTTTAAGCCTCTAGGCATCCTCAAGGGCAGTTAATTTTGACATGATTTGCTCTGCATCTGGCTCCTTTTTTTTAGCTCCTTTGGGATTCACAGAATAGGCATTGCCCTGACTTCCTCACCTGTGGAACCAGATGTTAGAAAGATGCTAACAGTGTTCTTTCAAAGAGCCACTGAAAAATTACAAAGGAGCAGTTTCAAGTTTTGTCATCTCTCTTTCTTATTACAGTGTCTTTCAACTTGATAGAAGCATTTCTACCAGTTTCTTTGCTCAGTGTTTTGGTAGTCTCATAATATTTCTCCACTTGTACCCACTGGTTTTCTTCTGGAAAAGAAAGTCCTAACTGACCTGTCAGAAAATTTTGGAAAAGAATAATAGGCTTCCACTTCATCCAGTGGGTCAACAACTTGAAAACTGTATTTGGGAAACCTTCATTTCAGTCCTTCTGGCATAGAGAATGTGAAGCCCTTCATCCAAGGATTGCTCTTTGACTTCAGTTAGTATTCTGGGGATATTTCATTCCCTTCTGTTGGAGCTCTTCCGTTTAAAATAGTCAGAAAATGAGTAGAGCAATCAGTGCTTTCTGAAAAGCTCTCTGTAGCTTTGTGGTTGAATCAGGAGGAGGAGTAGAGACAGGTAGGTCAGACTCCTCCAGGCAGAGGACAGATTTGAGTCTAGGACTTCTAAATGTTCTCCCAAGTTCTTATTAATAGGTCGTGGAAGAGAGGCTTAGCACCTCTTTGATGTTTCTCTACTGTTCTCAAGTGCTTTCTACCTTACCAGCTTTTCACTAAAGAAGCCATTTAAATGAGTGTTTTCCAAACAGGAGGAGGTGATTTTTGCTGTTGCTGTGATAAGTGCAGTTTAAGAACACCATCTGTATTCTGTTGCTACCCAATACAAATTATTGTTTGTTTAATTTAGCTTTTTTCTCATGTCATTTATTTCTACAAACGGAGGTAGAAGCTTTACCAGTAGATAATGGGAAGTTATTAACTTGCTTCACCTTACATTCCCAGAACCACATGCTGCTATTTCTTGTAATAACCTTGGCATCAGTAATGTGGCCCTTTGTGGCATCTTTCGAGTGTGTTGTGTAATTATATTGTGACTACAGAATGAATGCAGACTGTCACTGCATTACCCTGCTAATCTAGTATGGTGATTGGGGTGTTGTTTGTATGATACTTCCCCGCTTTTCTCATCTGATAAAATTTTGTTTAAAATTAACTATTTCCTTTTTATGCAACACTAATGGATTCTGCTCCACTACACAGCCAGTGTAGGAGTAGGGAGATGTCCATGAAAGTGCTAAAACATGAGTGGTAACATTGATGGAAATAATATTAATTTCCAGGTTTTAAGGAAACACTGCCACCAGCAGTCAACAAAAATGTGAACTTCTTCAGTGGTTTTAATGGGTTTTAATTGAATAAAAATTTTTCTGAAAAGTTTTAACCTAATGTAAGTAATTTTTAGACACTGCAGAAGAAAATAGAGATTATACAGTATTATTTGCTGTATTTTTAACATTGCAGATTTCTTTTGTAAATTCTTAAGTAAATTAAATACAGCATAAATAATTCAAAAAATAAAACTGGGGGGAGAGGCTGAGAATCTAAAACCAAAGAATATACTCGCCATGGGAATTTAAATTCTCTTTCTTAACATTTAGAGCCGAGTTTGGATCCTTTCAAGATAACTCTCCTAATTGGCAGATTATGGGACTCTGTGTAAGAAGATTGCAGTAAATGCAATTTGCCATCTGTGGGAAATTTTTTTTTTTTATGGCAACATACCTGTATCAAAAATGGATCTTTATCATCAGGCTGTGTTTTGAAGTAAATGTCCAAATTTTCCAGGAATGCAAATCAACCTCTTAAAATGAAAATTAATGAAGTTTGGCTAATTAAGCCATGTGAGATCTGACCCTGTTTTTCAGGATGTCCCTTATTGTTCATAAAAGTGACTCATTAGTAATTTTTAAGAAGGATATGTTAGTGATTGTTAAATCAGTTTCTGGAAGGTGGAAAGTTGAAAAAAAGTTAAGACCTACTACCATTAACAGATGGAGACCTATATGTGGATACTAACTTTCTGATAATTACGGTGGATCACAAGTAATATATGCCACTACTCTGTTTTCCAGTGTTTGACAACAATGGTTACAAATTCTTTGGTATGTCTTACAGGAGGTCAGCATGCAGCTTTCCTCTCATTGCACTGTGTCATGCATATTTCGTACCATGAAAATGTTGCTTGACCTATCCTTTCATATGTTGCTCTGAAGCACTTCAGTAAAATGAAGATTGTATCTGTCAGAGGTGAAGGAAATACTTTTACAGATTGGCGTAACTGACTCATTGGTTTATTAACCCAAAGGTATTTAGAGGATGCCACTAATATTTATGATGTCCTTGAGTGTTGATTTTACACTGGATCTGTAACTTAGCTGAAAGACTTGTAAAAATTCATAGTTAGACAGCTCCTTCCTCTTTACACACATAAAGTGGCTCAGGAGCATAAATTATTCCTGCTGAGGTCAGTTATAATTTATGCTATTTTGCTTCTGCATCTGCTATTCTGAGGAAGAAGAATATAAAGAAATTTGCATTTGAAGAAAAATTTCCCTCTTCACACTGAACTTCATACACTTTGGAAAGCCTGTTGTTACAAATGATAATCTGAAGAGCTTCATTTTACATTGGCAGGTCACAGAGAAAAAGTGATTCAAGTTGTATTTTTGAAACAGCTGAAAAAATGACCGCAGTCTGGAAAATTGAACCTTAGACATCGGCAGAGATGTTAGTATTGAGGATGTGTTCTACTGAGGATGCGTTCTGTGCATTCACTGTGTAAAAGTGTGAAGGAAAAATGTGTGACAGTAAAAGATGGCCACTAGATGTCCAAGTTAACCTTTGTTCTTCCAGTGTCACATGAAAAACATAAAACAGTAAAGAAATTCCAAAGTACAGTGTATGGAGCAACTTGAGTGCAGTCGTACTGCATGACTGATTTCCCGCCAAGGTCTGTGTGGAATTGAAAGACTTGCTTTTGCCTTGGGAAATCTTACCTGGGCTTGAGGCCTTCCTCTATTTGCATTTGATAGTAGTTAAACTGGATCCGCCCTTTGAAACAGTTAGGGAGAGTAGTGGTCTAATAACATTATTCTGAAGTTTTTTGCTTTTCCTTGTGCTGTAATATTCTAAATGTAGGGAAGGCCCATGCAATTTCCAAACACTACCTACTTGGTGGATTTCATTAAAATGAAAACATATTTTCCACTTTCAGTGATGTGACATAAAGTACTATGACAAAACTGCTAAAGAACATATTACTTTGGTTTTGCTGAGAATATGATAATTGTTGTTTCATGGTACTGGATAGAAAGGATGGGAAAGCAACAGAATCTGATCTTGTCCTGTTGAAAGCCCTCAGGCTGCCTCTTCATCACGCTACTGAGATACCTGCTACTGAATTGTGTATTACTCTATGATGGCATGATTGGAAAGCTCTGGAATAATTTCTTTTTATTTTTTTTTTTTCATTAATAGAAATCCATCCTGTCAGGTATTTTCATCTAACAGTTTTAGAATTACTACCATCCTTGAGAGTATAAGTAATTCTAAGCAGCTTGATAGGAGATAGGAGATATCCATGTGTTACCTGAAAATTCTGATTTAAAACAGCTAGAACTAGCAAATAGTTGTTTAAACTAACTAAAATCCTGACAGTCTATAGCCACAAGAAGGAAGCATGAACAAAAATCCTAGTTTTATATTCCTTTGTATGTTGAGGAATGGATTCTGTCATAATTAATCTCACAGGGATGTCATTTGTCCAGTATATATCACATGCATATGAAAGCAAAATAATCCTTTAGAAAAAAAAAAGATTTTCAGGTCAGCTCCATTTTCTGTTCTATAATATGTAGGTGAAAACCAGAATCTTGTCATCAAAGTTGAATTTTGATGTCAGAAATTGCTTCTGTCTTCGTGATGACAACAAACACATTTTAAAACTTCATTGTCTCTTTAATCTTCACAGTGTAGGCTTTTGTAGCTCAGTAGAAGAATTATTTTTTTATTAATATACCTGAAGTGTACTTCCTAAGGAATACCTGCAGTATTTTAACTACATACATTGATGATAACTTGCATGGATTAAAGGTTTGATGAGGTTATAATTTCACTGGTTTGTTGCCTAATCATCTTTGCTTTATTTGGGCAAATAATCTATATTTTTAGGATGTCTAGCATGAATAAAACTTGCAGATAAGACCTGTAGTAATGGAGGTAGGAGTCAAGAAAATAAAGTGACAGTTAGACTGTTCCTACTAAATGGTATTTCCTGTCCCTTATGGCTTGAGGACAATGACATTTTATATGAGGTTCCGCACATTACATGCTAATATAATAATAGCTCAAACCCTGAAGTAATTTAAACATTTTTCTTAGTTTCAGCTCTTTTTGATATTTAGCACTAAATAAATGTTGACTGTGCAGCTATTATGAGGAAAAGAATTCAATTTTTCTTTATGTCACTTTTAAACTAAAAATATGTCTGTGACCAAAGTCAGTTTAGGCAAATATGACCAGATTATTTAGAAGGCCCAGGGGCTGTCTTATCTCCAGTCCTTTTTTCTATCTTTTTTTCCTTAAAAGAACAGGAAGGAAAAATAAAATATCAGCTTGCGTTATTAAAATTTTTGAAATATAGTAAGACTATATAGTGGTTTATGTTAGAAATGGGCTTTGTTAGTTCAAATTCAACAAACAAGATATTTCTCTGTTATATTGCTATTCTAATATCTGACTCCAAAAGCTTATTTAATGTTAATCTAAGTGGGAAAAACCAGACTCATATCCTCCCCAACCCCTTGCTTTTGTTTAACCCATTTTTTCTCATCTAGTTAGCTTCCCTAGGTAGCATACACTATACTTCGTTCTCAATACTATTTTATAACATGCTTTCTCTAGATTAGCAGAATTATTTGGAAGCAAAAAGAATAATAATCATCTTTCTAGTGTCCATTTTTCTGGGCAGATGTGCTATCTCAGTGTAAAGGAAGATAGCAGTAGAGAATATGAACTGTTGAAATGTATCAGGATGCCAATAACAACATTATGTTTAATGTACAGGAATGAATGAGTCCATCTATATTTTTACTTTTACATAGAAATTGTTTCGTATTAATACTTGTGATTAGGCAACTGTGCCTAGTGCCTAATCTCTCTTTATGAAGAAGTTAGGCAGCCTTTGAATTGCTAAACAAGAAATACTGAACTCCTTAAGCTGCAGAAACAAGGAACTCTGTGGTATAATAATAATTTCTGAAGCTAGTAACATCTCTAATGAAGGATGAGCTTTTGCACTGAGATGGAAAAATTTTGCATTTACAATTCTCTTCTGTTTCATTTTTAAAAGGCAGTTTATGTCTGAAGAAGTGTCATTTACTGCAGAATGCCAAAACAAAAGGATGCAAATTATACCAGAGTTGTTTTCATCATAAATGTTGTTACTGCTGTAGAATGAAGATTTTGCTCTTATTTGCACTCTTTTTTACATATATTTGTGATGTTCAGCATGTTTGATCATGGTTTTCTTCCAAATTTCATTTTCTTTCTCCATAAATAATAAACAATGATAATGAAGTAAAATGCTTTTTCTGTTCTGTACTCTAATTGAGTATAGCATATAATAGCATCTATTACAATGCATTACAGGAATCGCTTCAAATCATATATACGATATTCCACTGTTTTAAAAGATGCACTGGAACAAAAATTGTCTGTGTTACTAGCTTTAGGCTGGTTTTGGGAACTAAAAAAAAGGAGAAAAGAAAACAGAAGAAATGATGCATTTGAATATTGCTGCCTGGAATAATTTTTGCATTTTTCTTGCTATTTAGAGAAGAGAATTTAATTCACAAACATAAATTGTTGCTGCTTTTTATTAAATTTCCTTAATTCAGAATGTCAGATTTGATTCTGTTCTTGATGCTTTCTGCTGTTTAGTACTCAGTCTCTACACCATATATGGATATTTACTGTTTTGAAGCTCAAAATAAATGGGATTCTAAAGACAAAAGTCTTTAGATTATATTTAATTCACAAGATTATTTATATACCAAATATTAACACCTAATAGATTTTACTTTGCAATAGACAGTTTGTGTTGCAAATACTGTAAGACTTGTAGAAATTTAAGAAAAGGTAACATAACGTATTTGAGGACTTTTAGGACAGGGTTTCAGAATAACTATGGCATGCAACAACTTCTGTTATTTTTAAACATTTTCAGTCATATAGACCTATTTTTTCACACTAAGAAAAAAGTAAAACCCCACAATCTTGGTGTGTCTTTTTAATGATTTATGCTCTTGATTTTAATTTTTTGTTTTTAAAAACTAAGCCATGCCAAAATCCATATGGCACTTTCCAGGCTGTTAATACTTCAGACTTGGAATATAGAATGTGTCCTCTTTCAGTTTACCCCAGGACAGATGGAGCAGAGTGATTCCAGCTTTGCAAAGCCGTAATATTTTACCATTTCTTTGAACGGTTGTTTCTTAGGTACTTTCCTAAAGCAATAATTTTACTAATGGCAACTGAAAATTGTTGTATAATTTTAGCATTACATTTTCTGACCTTTTTAGTTGATCACACAGGAATTGTAAGTGTAGTGTCTTCTGCACAGTAGATTATTGCATTACTGCCTGTGGTATTGGTCTCTTCTAATACTGTTTCTCTTACGATCATTGCTATCACAATCTTATTTCCTCCACACAGCTTACCATCTCTATAAGGGGCTCAGTTACTATTGGAAGTGGTAGGGGGATGAGATATTCCTCAATAGCTATAAAAGTTTTCCTGAAGCACTGGGTTCTAAAGCTATGGTGTACGTTTTGGAACTGTAGATCAGGAGAAACCTCTTTAGTTCATAAAGCTGGGCTGGCAGAGCTGAAAGACAAGGTACTTTACCAGAAGTCTAGCAGAATGACTTTTTGCAGCCGGAGGGAGGAAGAGTATAAATTGACTTCTGGTGAGTCTGTCTGGTGTAGATCTTGGGGTGTAATACTGTCCATGTGGCTGACGGCATCCTCACTGTTCCCACTGCACAGCAAAGGAAAAAAGCATCGGCTTCGAATATGAAGAACCAAGTTTCAAGTCACTTGAGCAATATGAGCTCTTACCTTTCATTTGATGTGCCACAGACACTTGAGAAACTTGTTATTACTCTGTTCAGTTTTACCAAACCACGTTTTTTTGTTCCCATTTTATCTTAGTAATGGCACACAAATTTTGTGAAGGCACAGAAGTGAATGTTGAGATGGGTAAATAAATAGTCCCCGTAACCCTTCAAATGCTACACTTTACCCAGTCCTGGACTTTTTATGGCTGACCCCAAACATGGGGGAGAAGGGAAATAAAGTTTTTGAGCTAAAGAAAGTTAGCGATTGTCCAAAAGCCAGCAAAAGGCTGATTTTCATGGTTCTCAATAGAATGTGTAAAGGAGGATGGACATTAAAAAGTAGATCAGGATTTGATATACAGAGATGTTAACATGACTGTAGCCTTTCAACATGCCAATGAAATGATACACCACCATAAATTTCTAACTGTGAAACATTTGGCTTTATATTATCATTTTCATGAAGGTATTTTAAAACAGAAGTAAACCATGATTAAACCACTTGGTTCAATTAGTACAGTTTGTCTAACAGTATGAATTCTAAATTAAGTGGATATTAATCTTGTTTCTTTAAAGAGTTTTTGTTGTTTTACAGGCATGAGTCAGAAATCGTGTTAAGCAGCTTAATTCAAATTTTTGTTGCTTCTTGATAAGCAGCTGTAGAACTGAAACTACTCTGTAAGATAAGTTCTCATGTAACTTTCCAGTGCCGTTTTGTCACAAACCATCGATACAACTCACTCTGTGCTTCTTGGTGTTTAATTTCATTTTATTGTAGAAAGGCACTTGATGCCATTTAGGAAAGTAGCAAAGAGAGCTGCCAAAAAACCACTTGTTGCACTATATGGCATTTAAAATCAAAATCGAGCTCTGTAATAAGTGTGAGACCCTTCCTGGGTTTAATTTATTTCCTCTGCCAGGTTTAGTGCCATGAATTTTCTGTATCTGAATTATATTCTCTGTTCTAGTGGCTAGTAAACCTTTTCTATTTTCTATAAATAAGTTGATAAGTAGCTATTCATTGTTGAGGCTACTTTTCACTCCTGTTCATAGAAAACAAAGGAAAGGTGTGCCGAATGAATTGTGTTATATACAAAGCTTAAAATTGTTATTGGAAGCACTTGCCAGGGTACATGACCATGTTAGCTGAGGTAAGAGTGCTTCACAGAAAAATAAATATATGGCTTACATCCTAGGCCCTAGACTTTGGTAAGCCACGTTACATACACAGTACTAATTGTCTGCCTGTCCTTTTGTGAAAACCCAATCACTTGACTGGTGACAGATAGGTAACAGATTGTGTTTATAATCCATAATGGAAAAGAGTTTTCTGAGCACATTTTGAGCTGTGTCTCTTAACCAATATGCGAAAGATAATGTTAATGCCCCATGCCATGTCAATAATTATGGAGCCTAATTCAGTAACTGTGGAACCTAGCACTACAAGATGTTAATTGCATTGCAGACCAGGGGTCATTAAAATTCATCCTTTACCCCATGCTTACTGTAGCTGTTTTCAATTACAGAATTGATTTGCCAGGTATAACGGGGGCTTGAACTTAGTGACTGGTGTGTTCCTACGATTCTGAATTCTTCTGTGTAAGGAGCCTTAATAGAACTTACATGAAGTGAAATCATCACATTTATGCGTCACATACCTGAGTGTGTGCCTGTGTGAATGTGTCAATTTTGAAAAGCCACGACTGTGTGATGGAATGTGTTAGATGTGTATGATTGGCATATGGAATAAAGATATATTTCCTTAAGTGTTTGATGTTTACACAAAAGGTTTCAGGCTAGTTGGAAAAGAAAGTCCAGAAAAATTAACAAGAAGAAATACCTGAATCACATGTTTTCATATGAAAGTTAATTGTAAGTCTGTATACAGAATAAATTCATAATACAATCAGTAGCTTTCCTTCCACCTCACATTCTCCCCTCCTCTGTCCTGAAATATGTGCATACTACTTGTTAATACATTTTAATAGGGATGTAGAAGTATTTTGACGAAAAGCATTACTGCAACTAGTAAAGTCAGAATTCAATTTGCATTTATCATTCTGTCTTCCAGGTGCCCCTTCCTCAGTTATGTAAGTATGTGCATTCATTGACTTATGCCAGGTGGTAAAACTGGCATGGCTACATGAACGCAATTTGGGCTTGACTTATACATTATCAAGACTAAAAGTTCTAGTATATTAAAGCTGTGATCAGAAAGAAGAATACTATTTGGATCTTAAAGGCACTGCAGATGTTTTCTTTGCCACAGTCTCTGCTGTCCCTCTCTCTGTGTAGGAAATTCCAAAATGATCTCTCAGCAGTGCTTTTGCGTTCCCTACTGAACATCATGGGGTGTGGCATCATTTTGGCAAGCTTTTTACAGTTCTGTGGCAAGATCCTTCTAGTACTTTTCTCCAGTCAATTTAACGTTTATGGGACTGTATTTATTGCCAGTTTACAGGATGCATCTAGAAAATCTGTCCAGTACTCTTGTGTTATTTGAAGTGCTTCTTTCCAAGCAATAGAGCTCAGTAGCACTGAATTATAGAGAGAAAGCACAGTCAGAACTGGGAAACTTAGTTGTGTGCATTTTGTGCATATATAACTGTCTGAAAATTTTATACTCAATTTGTACTTCTTCTTTGAGCCCACAGAATCTATACAAACAGAAATTGGAGCGTTTTCTGGTGGCACTAACAAGAAACACTTGTTGGGCTATAAAAGTTTGGAGAAATCCCAGGTGACCTTTATCAAATGACACCAAATGTTCCAGGATTGTGATTCCCTCTCTAAGCCATTGCCTGGGAGCATGGAAGATGAATGACTCAGCCAAGGTTAGGACTGTTGCATGAGTCAATTAATAAGGGGTTTAGCCATAATCCATTCCACCACTTCTAGAAAATAGTCAGGTTTACCCTGTAAGTCAAAATGGAGAATAAGCACTGACACCTGCAGGCACTAAAAGACTAGTGCTAGGAGCCCAGAAAGATTTACAAGGTTGGATGCAGAGGGTTTTTTCATGTCACTTGGGATATCTGTCTAGCTAAACCTCAGTAGAATTACTATTTCCTGAAGTTCTTCCAACATTAGACATGATTCTGAGTTTGCCACAGTGCAAATAAAGAGTAAACCAACTAATCTCATGTGAACGGATTGGCAAGGCTAGGAACAGGTTGATTAAGTTTGTAATAATGAGGTTACAAGCTGTGACGGCATGTTTCAGGAGCTAACTTTCTCATGTGTGAAGATCTTTTAAATCAACTGTGAGCAAGTTAACCTGCAGAACTGCAGATGTTCCAACATGTCATATCAAAAAGTACTATCACAAGGCATTCAATTCAGATCCCTGTAACTGCTCAAAAACCTAAACCATTTTGTTAGTTGTTGCTCTGCAGGTCCCAGGCTGTTACAAAAAGCCATCTGAGTTGGGTTGCTTTGAGACAATAACTGTAGAGGATATAATGTTTAATATAAAGTTTATATAACTGGGGTAGATGAAGTTGGTACTTAATAGAAGATGTCCCAGATGTGTCATGTAGACTCCAGGAAACTGGTGAAATTTCTACAATAATTGGAGAAGATTTATAGGTCATTGTGATAAGTTCTATTAATATAATGGCAGGTGTATTTAAAAGAAGAAAAGAACTTACTGATAAGTAACATGGTTCTTTAACATGCATTTCATTATTCATAAAGAGGATAAGTTTACAATATCCAAAGTGGCACCTTTAAGAACCTAGAAATCAAAGACAAAAAATTATTCCAAAGCAATTCGGAAACAGGACTTGTAATTCCTTTCAAGAACTGATTTTCATATTTCTTGTGGAAAGGTGGATTGCCTTTTGCAATGTAAAGCAGAAATAAAGAAGTATTTGGAAGTACTCCATAGGTCCTGTAAAACACTGATCTCTAGAAGAAATTTTTAGACATTTAATTTCTATTTCTAATAAGAATTAGTTGCTACCTTTGAGAGTCTTCCCATTTTGCATTGATGTTGAATTTAAGAGGGAAATGCAGTGAAAGCTGAGCTTTAGGAGAAGTGCTTAATGGTTGGTGTCCTGGATGCTTTGGCTTTATTTGTAACAGTTCTTACCAGTTATGAAGAGCCACTTTCCTTACTGGCAATTTTTCATAATCTTCTAGCTCATGAAAAGGGAATGGCATGTCACAGTTGTGGATTTTATTTTTGTGTAGCACATCTCTACAAGTGGGAACATCTGACCCTGTTTTCAAACTGTGGTAAGGAAAAACTGGAGAGAAAGTGGGAACAAGGGTCAAGAATCAAAAAAGAATCCGTAGTAAACAGCTGATGAGCTCTCCTGTTGGAGTATTGCCTAGAATTCAACTCAGTGTTCCATTTCATGGTTTAAACTTTGAAAGAAAGACTGCTGGTGAGAGGCTGGGCTTTTCAGGGAGTGTGGTGGTACTCTTTGTTGACTCTTGCAACATTCCTACAAAATTGGTCCCAAGCAATTTGTTTTTTTGTCTGTATGCCTTGTCCCACTCAGTTTACCCATTGCTCAATTACACAGCAATTTTGTACTGCAATACTGGTGACGTAAAACTTGAAGCTGATCGTCACCATACTATTTTATTTTATTTATTTATTTTTGTCCTTGGGAGGAAATAGCTGCATAAATTTTTATTATAATTATTACATTAATAATATGGATATAATCAACAGCAGTTTCATGTCTTTAAAATGTTGGTAGGAAAATCCTTTTGAAACTTCCGCTAATTTGCTGCTGATGGAAACTTACTTCTGGTCAGTTTCTTACAGAAATGGTGTTACTGTAGGTACCTCCTTATAAATTGCTGTATAGGTTTTTTATTACCTTGTATAGATTACAGGGGGGTGTTTCTATTTGAAGATAAATTGCTGAACTTCCTGAAATGTGAAATTGCAAGGTAATCCTAGAGAAGCATTTTATATGCATGTTCTGTAAAGTCTCTCCCCTGTGACATTATTGATATTATTGATACATGAAGCAGAAAAATAAGAAGACTTTATTAACACAACAGGAAGAAGCTACAGATTAGCTGAATATTGCACTAAATGTCTGTGTTAAAGTTATGAACTGGCATCAGACCAAAATGAGTAGTCTTTCTCTTTTGTCTGGAAACCGCTCATTGGGGGACACTGGTTAGACATGACAGTCACAAATCAGTCTTAAATTGAATTTCTTTCTCAATCCAGTTAGACAAATCAGCTACTGATCAAGTACTTGTTTAAAATTAATACACAACTCTTCGTCCAGAGTGATTGTGAAATACTTATGTTCCTAAGGAATCCTTCAAGCCACAGCTCCCAGGCTGAACAATACTTCTGTTTCACTGGTCATGTGTAGTCTCCAGCCTCCATTTGCAGCTGAATTCACCCATACAGAGGAAACTTGTCTTTTTGTTTTTGTTAAGAAAACTTTTTTTTTCACTGCAAACTAGTACTATAACTGCTTACAAATGGTACTTTTGAAGACAGCTGCTATGAATATAGTATGGACTTGACAGATTAGCTCTCACCTTCTGATCTTCTCTGCATGTCTTTCGCTGTGCTGAATCGAGCTTTAAAAAATGCTCGCACTTGCTAAAAAACCTTGTGCACTGCCAAATTTACATGCACTGTATTCTTCCATATGAATAGGCCCCTGTATAGGATGAACAGTTCACACACCTACAGTCATAATAAATCATCTCTTTTTTCTTGAATATATTGGTGTATTATCTGTCATTCTGTCTGTGTTTGAGTAAATGGTCAATTTCTTTCTTTTTCATTGTTACAAATTTGAGAAAATTACCCTTCCTGATATGTAATATAAATGGGTCCTTATTACTTTTATTCTTGGAGCATTATGCATCATTTCACACTAAACTAGCTGCATGGAAATGTTGGGGGGGTGGGTGGGAAAAAGTGTAAAAAAATTCTAATTTGATGGTTCATTTCCTGAAACTACAGTGTTTGTCAGAGGTAATAATGATCACTGGTATATGCATTTCTCAACTCAGAAATAAGCCGGGACATCTGAAGACACGAGAGTTAATCTAGGATAAAATAGATTTATTCAGTTTTAATGCAGAAGTATCAGGGCTGATCAGAGATGAAGCCTAATAGAAGTTTTAGTCTCATGTCATGAGACTTGACTGTACCGTATGACCAGAGGTATGTAATACGCGTATCTTAAGTGGCTTTGTAAGGGCTTTTATATAATAGGTGCTTGCATTTTACTTTACAGCACACAGGGTTTCATTGTTCATTTCCCACATATGCAGTAAGCAACAACGTAGTTCAGGTTGTGAATTCACAATACTGGCAACCCATTTTCTTGGGATAAGAAATATTATTTGAGTTTATTCAGAGAATGAACTCAAACTGGGAACTGATGAGAGTCCCCACACCTGTAAAGCTGCAGTTGATATGGCAGGGTGGGCAGGAAGGGCACTGTACATGCTGGCTGGGCCAGGGGGCATTGGTGTTTACCTGGCTGAAGTCTGTGTCCCCAGCTGATGGAGCTTCCCAAACAGAGCTCCAGTGGGAACATGCTGCCACCCAGTTGCCAGGCTTCAGGGTGTGCCCTACTTCTACTCCAGCAGAAGGTGTCAGCAGCAAGCACATCTGTGGGAGAGGAACTCCTACACTTGGGGTCAGAGCTCCAGGAGGATGAAAGTAGGCTGAGGAATATCAGGGAGTGTAAGGGAGAGACTATTGGAACTGCATCCTATCTTCCCTTAGACAGGGCAACAGGCAGACAGAATGTATGATATGGAGGATTCCCTATCCTTAGTCCCCCTGGCTGAATGCAGTGACTTAAGTGATAGGGGGCGATGGCAATGAGTTCCTGCCTGGCACAACAGGCGTGTCCCCTCTGTGACTGCCCCACCTGCCCAGGTGCCCTTGCACAAAAGCTATGAGGTTGCACAAGTGGAAGGAAACAATGATGGGAATGATGGTCCCTCTATGTTGGAGGTGTCACCAAGGTGATGCCCTGGATCAAAACCACTTCCATTAAGAAAAAAAAAGACAAGTTACTGCCACAGAAGATTTCTGAAGGGAACAGAATGCCCAATTTGCTTACCTGACCCGCTTCTTAGAAAAGTCTACTGCCTACCTGGGGCCTGGGTTGAAGGTGTGATGAGAAAGCTTGGTACCCTGGTGTGGCGCTCATATTATCCATTATTGCTTTCTTATCTAGGCAGCAATAAAAAGTCTAAGGGCAATCAAAAGAGACTTCAGGGCCCTGGGATGGCTAGTTAAGGAATCGGGAGCACAAGTAGTGTTTTCTTCTATCTTTCCAATTAAAGGTAATTATGTTGGAAGAAACAGGCAGACGCAGCTGATAGATACCTGTCTCTATGAGTGGTGTCACTGTCAGAATTTGGGGGGTTTTGATAATGGGATGGTCTACATGACACCAGGCTTGCTAGCCTCAGATGGGATATGTTGTTGTCAAAGGGGGAAAAGGATCTTTGCACAAGTTTAGCAGGGATCATTGAGAGAGCTTTAAACTAGATTTGAAGGAGACAAGGGATAAAACCAGGCTCACAAGCAATAAACCATGAGGTGGCATGCCAGTATTAGAGGGATGGTGTGCTAGTGAGGGCCTTCAGTCTGCTCCACGATGTGCTGAGTAACACAGGAGCATGTTTGGATGTCTCAATATAGGAAGGACATCAGACTATTACAGTGTGTCCAGAGGAGGGCAACCAAGGTGGTGAAAGTCTTGAGGGCAAGACTTGTGAGGAACAGCTGAGGCCGCTTGATTCGTTCAGCTTAGAGACAAGAAGGCTGAGGGGTGACCTCATTGCAGTCTACAACTTCCTCAAGGGGGGAAGTGGAGGAGCTGATCTCTCTCTGGAACACTCTTGAGACTCATGAAACCCTTAGGAGCAGTTTACACTACTGGAGCTACAGTCTTGTCAGGCTGTGCATGTGTATCTGATAGGATTTAGATGCTATAAAAGTAATACTCATGCTATTGACCAAAATTTAGGCTTTGTAGAGGTAAACACCCTGTAAAAATTTTTGTACAGACAAGGAGACAGCTTCCAATTTAGGAAATACCAACATTTTTGTCCAGGAAAGAAGACAAAATCTCTTTTTCTGCAAAAAGCAGGAAATGGAGCTGAGCAAAGAGCTGGAAGCTCTGAATAAGGTTCTCTGCTTACTCCAGTGGCCTTACATTAGTTCAAAGCAGAAACTTAGTGCACACACTTAAATTGCTTTTCCATATCACCAGAGCAGTACTAATGGCAAGAATATAGCAATTCCATTCATGGGTTGCCTTGAACTTTTCAATGTATGTTTAGTCTGAGTCAAAAGTTAGCTCCAACTTTTTAATTACATCACTGGAATGCTTTTAATTACACAGACTGAAACACTTGCTTCTCCAGTTAAAAATGAGCTAATTCAAGTAGTATTTAACAATTGCTGTTAGAACTGAGCGATAAAAGACAGAAAAATGAAACAGAGGACTGTTTCAGGGGTTGTGTATTTGATAACGGTTCACCTCTCTTCCGAGCAGGCATACAAAATTAATGTTGGTCTGACTGATAAAACTGACCTGAAGTTAAACTTTGTGGAAAGATGACCCTTTTAAGTGCAGACAGCCATGTAGATTTGGGAGAATTGCAGTCCATCAGGATGCGTTCTGATGAAAATTGTTCATACAAAGAGGTGTGACCATGCCTGTTTACAGACCATTGCTGAAAGAGGCATGGAGCTACCATGAGGAAGCCGTTTCTTGTACTTTGCCAGCAGGTCAACCTGGTTATTGCCCCATGAGTCTTACTTTGAGAGAACTGCAACAGCTTTGCCAAGCTTGCCTCAGTTTCAGATACCTGTCACATGTGCTAACTGCAGCAGTAGCTTACCCAGTTCTTTGCCTTGCAGATTTTCACATTTTACAAGCATTCTATGCATTTTAGAGTAACAACAAATTCACATCCTACTTCCTGCTGTTTCCTTTTCCTCATGACTGCTTTCCTTTTGGCATAGCAAACCCTTCTGGCGCACAATACTTAGAAGCCAATTTACATGCCGGAGGACAAAGATTTCACAATTTGAATTTCTCAGCTAGGTACTTTATAAAGAAGAGCATGTTTGGCATGTTTTCCATAGGGAGCCAACCAAAGCCTGCTGTCTGCTGTACATTGTTATAATGGGAAGTATCCCTTTATGTGATCTTTTATATTTATTTTATAAGCTAACATCATGAAGGCTGGAACTCTGTCATTGCTATTTATGCTGTATTTGTGCTTTTGAATAAAAAAGAAAAGCTTCTGCATAGAAAAGGCTTATGGGAACTGTTCATACACCGAGATTTCTCATCTTGGGGTATGAAATGTGTTATATAAAAGGCATCAAGAAATCTTAATCCTGTTTATGCTTCAGAAGCTCCCTCTGGGCTTTAAATTTTTCCAACAGTGGAGACTGAACTCTTTATGAAAACATTAACAGTTAGAAAGGATTTTCACGTTAAATGAAATAAAATAATTGGATTTTATTCAGAATGAGATTCTATAGAGCGGCTTATATCATGTATTATTTTTATGCCCTTTCACTGCAAGGATTTAAAAAGACAGGTGTAAATGTCAGTTTTGCGAAAAAACACTGTGTGACAGAGGGTCTTCTATTAATTTCTTCATCAAATGAATATATTAATAATGCAATTAGGAATGCACAGCAATTAGCTGTTTATTGAAATTTCTAAGGTTATTACCAAATACGTGTTTCTTCTCTTCCCCCGTATTATTTCCATTTTTTAAAAAAAGTAGCCTTCTGCCCATTTTGCCCCATTTGCAAGAATAATGTGTAACCTGTAATCCATTCTTTTGTTTCTACTATGCAGGAGGGTATTCAAAGAAAACAAACAAAGTATGATTGAGTCTTTCTAGATATGAACTAAAACATTACAACATACTTGGAAGATTAATGTGATTGCTGTAATCTGAAAAAAAAATTTCTAACAAAGGAATGATAGAGAATGAAATACGCATGCCTAATGTTTAAAGTCAGTAGCATACTTTTAATATGTCAAGTATTTTGTTTCTTGAATTCAGAACATTGTAACTGTTGTATAGATACTACTATTTATAGTATGTAAGTTACAAGTTACTATAAAATTGAGTCACAGAGATTGCATTTTAATTAACTTCATAGGCAGGAGAATTAATTTAGAATTCTTACAAGCAGTTTGACATAAGCATAAAGATTTTGGTAAATTAATTAGCAGGAAGGGTGAGAGTTTCAGGCTCTGGTTCCAGGAGTCATTTTCAAACACTGTAGCCCAGATAAACTTGCAGCTAGATTAAAATGAAACTTTATCTCTTCCCAAAGGCAGCTTTCTTGAGGCATGGGTGCATCATAGCGGTCTTTATCTGTGGAAGAAATGCTTTAGAAGAACCTTAACTGACAGCTTGGTAAAAAGTAATTCCTCATACAGTTCAAGTCTCCATTTTCCTAATTCATGCCTTTTTTTTTTTTTTTAATATAGTACCTAATTATGTATTTCAGAACTTGTTGTTTTTCTAGACTGAAGTTTGTTTCTTTTGTAATTTCTCTGGAATGTATAGTGAAATCAGGCAAATCTGGGAGTGACAGTTTCATAAAAGCAATAAATCTCGATAAATTAGTGCTGAAGATAACTTCAGGATCTTACCAGGAATTCTTCCCTTTTCTATTTTTTTTCCTTAAGGAATGAAAATATGTGAAAATGCCTGTCAAACTCTCCCCTAGTTTGTTTTACATACAAGCAGAAAAGAGCACAAATAAATTCTGTGGACCAGATTTCACTGTTTAACTTGCTTGTCTCATTGAAATGCTTTGGTTTCTTTTTCAAGATCTGACACCATACTACTTCAAGTCAGCTTTGACAAGAAGCATAATCTGTTTGTGCCTTGGTTTTCCATCTGTATGTGGGTGACAATAATTCATCATTTTTCTTGACTGTCAGTCAGAACTTGCCTACAGTTGTATACTTACATTGTAGTTGTCACTTGGGCTGCTTGGAACTATATAATATCAAATGTGATGCTAAACTGAAGTTGAACCTTGAATACGTATATTTAGTCTACTTTAGACTGCAGGACCAGGGTATGTAGCTTGCAAAGAAGGATCATTGTTCTCTCTTCATGGATTTTGGGTGGTCATGAGTGATAAAGTGAGTGTTGTTTCAGTTGCTGCTCATCACTGGATACTCAGTATTTTGTACATATTTACAGTTTCTTTCTGTTGCTCTGCAAAGCTGTCATTCTCTGTGTTAGATGCAGTAAATAGCTTTTACTGTAAATTTAACTTCTCAGTTATTGATTTTTTTTTGCATGTATGGTTCACCATGTATTTATTTATTTGTTAGTACTTTGGAGAGGGTTTTTATTTCAGTTTCTATGCACCACTTTCTTTTGAAATGCCTATCTTAATGTTTACTTGTCTTTCCAGTCATTATTTGTTCTGTGAAACAGTGGTGAGTAGTGAATTGGTGGTGTAGTTCTTCAGTGTTGGCATTTGGTAGGATTTTCAAAGCACAGCAGTAATGGGTGTTGTCATCATAAGTTTGGAAGGAATATCCAAACGAGAAGTATTTCCTGGTTTTTGCATTCAGGCCACAAATAGACTTTGTTGTTGTCCTTTGTCGTTGCTTTGAAGCAGCTTTCCCTAAAGAGCAGGAAAAAATGTCACATCTTCAAGGAGTATTTATATTTTCTTGTGACTGTATTGCCCCAGTGATTTCTGATTCAGAAGCCTCTTCCCATCCCTTTGTCCATTTGCAAGGTTTTGTCTCTTGAAAACAGGTGAAATGGGGGAAGTATACATAACTGTTAGAAAACACTAGCAAGGCAAACTGTTCTTCAATGTCTTTGGATAGGGTTGAGGAAGCAAATGAATAATAAAGCTTTTACCCAGGTATAACCACCTAGAACTACTGAAATCATTCTTTGTCATCTGTCTGGCATTACTGGGATGTGTTTGGAAGCATAGTTTGGGGATTCACAGCACAAAATGAGGTGATAACCTCTTCTACACCCTCTGCTTTCACATGGAATTCTTTGAGAAAGGGAGGTTGTTTTTTTGTGGGTTTTTTTTTGTTTTGTTTTGTTTTGTTTTTTGTTGAGGGGAGTATGTTTGTGGGTTTTGTTTTTTTTTTTATATACCCTTCCGTTTGTTCTGTATGATTTTGCCTGAGCCCCTACATTGTTGCTGTGGTGGCTGAGAGCTTTCTTCTGCTCTCAGCTGTCTATGTTCAGAAATGTATGACAGGAGTCTTTATCTGTCAAGAAACAGCATTAATTACCAGTGAATTAATTTCCAGTGAATACAATGTATTGAGATGGTGCAGTGTTACAAGGTAAAACCCATTCCTTTACGTAAGTGAAACTTGTTTTTTTTCACCTAAAAAGTTCCCTATAAAGCAGTAGCCTTTGTCATATCAGATGGATCCCAGCATTCTGTTACACAAAACTCCTCTTATGCATCTAAATCTTTATCCTAATTCCTACGACCAGGACATAGAGGAAGATAATAAAAACATTTTAGTGGGGATACATTTCTAAAATGTAGTTCAAAAATATACCTGAATTAGTTCACTCCTAGAGCAGGAGCAGCTCTTATGCTTTCTAGCTGGGATGGGTTCGCCCTTTCCCCACCACCCCTGCCCTGAGGCCACTGCACAGGCGCAGTACACTCCTGGTTGTGCTGTGCTGTGGTGTTGGGTTTGTCATGACCACAAGTACAATGATTGAGAAATACTTGACCAAGCTGACCTGTTAATGTTCTGGTAGGGATGGACGCTACAATCCCCAGAGGAAGAGCTGCCTCTACTCTTCAGGTTTCTTAGTAGAAGACAGCTCTTTTTTTTAAAAGTCCCCTGCTCTAACTCTTCTTTGTGAAGTCAAATACCAATGGCACGCTAACCGAAAATGGCTATTTTTTCCCACTTAGATGCTGAAATTTGAAATTCAGTGGAGAATAGACTGCAGTTGAAGTTACACAGGTAGTTTGATAAGCTGTGAAATGCCTCAGCAGAAAATGAAATTGCTTTTGATCTTCTTCTGAGTTGGAACATGCACAGAGATAGACTGTTGGGACACAGGTGAAACAGCGTCACCTGGGCTGGGAAGAGGATGTACCATCAACAGTACCTCCCTGTATGTTCAGTCTACTTATGTGTTATTACCAACATTGGGACATATGACTGCCGTTAAATTTACTGCTCCTGGAGCCAGTAGTGCTAATAAGAGGGTCAGTAATTTGTTTTCACATTTAAGGAATAGTTTAGCATGATGATAAAATGTGTCAACTTAAGCGGGAATATAACGTAGAATTCTTGACTATATGAACAAAATATTTCTCATATAAGAGCAGCAGCTCCAGGTATTATTTATAATTGATGTTTCTGTATTTCTATTCTTAAACTGGACAACGTGGACAATGTACTATTCAAAAACTTAAAGACGTTTTTGCTAGTTTAGAAAGACAAGTTTGCATTTCAGTATCAAATAGGTTTATGTCTTTTAACTTATGTGTACTGTAATAAGCAGTGCAACTATTCAAAGCTTTAATTGTTTTTGCTGCCAATATCAAGAATAAAAGAAGGAACATGTACCAGATATTCACTAAATGACAAAACTGCTGGCTGCCACATATCTCTAAGATTCATTTTGCACCTGTTTCTATTGATAACCTTATGGCCTATAAACAAAAGCACTTTCAGGTTGGTTTAGTTTGATTAAATTCCAGGAATCTGGTGGATGAAGGGTATGTATGTATTTTCCAACATTCCACAGATTTGCTGTTTTCAGAGAGAAGTATAGAGAGATATCTAGAGACAGGCATAAACATATCAGTCAAGATGCAGAATTGCTATTTTATCATCTTGGTTATTCCTTGCCATTTTCAATTATAGCTGCTCACAGTGTGTCTTGAAGTACTGGATTTTAATGCTGATTAAAATGCCTTTTTTTAAAAAAAAAAAGAAGTATAACACATACCAAATTGAAAATAAAATAATGAAGTATAGAATGCTCAGCCTGTTGTTTTAGATGATGCTGTGGGGAAAAATGTCATCTACACAAATAACATCACCAGTATCACTTTATCAACCAAGCAAGATAAAAACAAAGAATAGTAGAGACTAATATACACCATCTTAAATTTTCTTCCTTAAAACTTTTGCTTGTTTCAGTGGCTGCCTCAACAATTATATTGATACAGCAGTCTCTGTAGTACATATCCAAGTGACTTACCTGGTTTGTATTCTGAAGGGATGATCATTTTATTCTTGTGTATCTTAATCGTCCTTGTAGCATCCACAGGATTCCTCTGTCGGAACTCCTCAGTTGATAGTGAACTGATCACCATTTGTAAAAGCAGGCTTTTACAGCATGAGAATTGCAATTATTTCTTTGTTTATCCTCACTCAGTTTGCTTTAAAAATTAATTTAATATTCTTGTGTTTTCTGCTTCACATTTTCACATTTTCTCTTTATTATGACTGTGGCAAGAGCACATGACTTATGACAAGCAAGTTGTGCATATAAAAAACTCATAGAGGCTTATCCTGAGGAGCAAGATAAAGATCTCCTACTTTTCACCATGCATTTTGGACTGCTTTGCAAGTGCAAATCAGAGGTCCAGTGGGTTTGGATTGGCTTGTTTTCCGACACATGGATGAAGGTGTCAATCATCTGTCTGACAGTGTTTGCCTTCATTTAAATGAGTTGCTTCATTTGTCTCAGTTGCAAAGGGCTTTATTCAGGAGTCATGGGATGAAGGAGGAACCATCTTCATAAGGTTAATGAATTCTTACTGTATTTTTTGGTTTCTAAAAATAGTTTATAATATTACATGACTTACAAAGTAATTAGAAGAGATTTTTGTGTAAACTATGCTCTCACCTAGAAATTTCTGTTTCCTTGGCTTTTTCCTACATTGCATTTGTTCTTGAAAATTAAACATAAAGACTTGACAAATGGTGTTGTGTAAAAAAAACCGCAGGCTGCAGCCCATCGGCTCATTTTGTCTGATGGATGATACTAAAATTTCAAAATGCTGCTTCTAGAACTAACAAAAATGTCTCTAAGGAAAAACTTATTTAATTATCTGCAGCCACGTTTTGTGGGCAAACATTGTTTTACCATATGACCCTGGCCAAGCTGAAAATTTATTTCAGCAAAGGATCGACTGTGGTTCTATTGGGAAGAAGAAAAACTTAAGAGTCTATGCTTGGTGTTTTGTTGAAACCTTCATATTAGTGATGGTCAAAGGTTCTTTTAAGTCATTGTGTTCTGAGGTTAGCTTGACTTTGCTTAATTACATCAATTTATTATGCTGGATACATGAAGCCTTCCAGAAGAAGAAAGGTGTAGTGGCTTTGTCGGGTGTGTGTGAGAGAGAATCTCATTCCTTGTGGAAACACCTCTGTAGTACTTTTGAGAGATTGCTGCCAGATGTTAAAGCGTGGGAGATGCAGGTACACAGACTGCAGGAGAAGGGATATTAGGATGAAGGAGTAGTGAGATGAAATAAAAATTTTCCTTTATTGACTCCCCACAATCAAGCGAAAAACAGTGTGTATTTGTCAAATATATATTTGTCAATCGTGTTGGAAAAAATGAACTTTATCCCTTTGTGACCACTGCCCTTCACTATATTTACCAGAATAAGATTATATCTCTAGGGAGATGTCACAGAAAGGAAGACTTTTATCATTTTTACCATCTTTAGACAGAGCGGTATTTGCATTCTGGGCTTTGTTTAATAGACAATTGAGCAAAGATAGTGATTGGTGTTTATGTGGCTTAGCCTGAATAGAAACCTTCCCCTTTGCTACCAGCCAGTGTTATCTGGTTTTAAATGTCAAATATCCCTCAGTGTGAACAAAAGAGAAGATAAGATAGGATTCACATAGGCCCATGCTGGAAATGAAGTTATGGCTCCAGGAGATGGGTATTCACACCTCTGTGCAGGCAGGCCTTAAGGACACCCACCCAAATGACCTAAGGAGAGCGCCTCTGAACAGAGTCTGTAATACCATATGTTGTATTGAAGTCCTAACGTTAGTCTTAAAGCTGAGACACCCCAGCCCAGACTAATACCTAATTATAGCCCAGAGAAAGCCTCTTTATTCCTAGGCATGTTGTCTGCTTGTCTTTTTATTACAGTTGTTATCAAAGCATCTTATTGCTTGTTCAGATGCATAAGACAAAGTTCTTTTCTAAAAAAACTCCAAACACCTCGACATGCAAAAAGAAAGAAAAATACCAAAAAAGAAAAACACGCACAACCCCACCCCCCCATTATCACAACAATTACGGGTTTTTTTATTCAAGTGACAAAAAAAGGAAAACAAAAGAAAAATGTTCTGGTAATGGCAAGCAAATTTCTTGTTCATCCTTCTGTTACCCTCTCCTAATTAATTGTGCCTCTTTCTCTTGTGCAAGTGTCCGATGTGTAGTTGCGTGACATCTTCCCTGTTGATGCATGCACACCCTAAATCTTTTCATTCCTAAATTTTTTTCATGTCAGATTTAGAGAACAACAGACTGGCCAGTAATATGTATGCTAATGCAAGTGTCTGATGGATTTCTGGTCCCTGAAAGCAACGGCAGGAAGATGGCCTTGCATTAGCAACACAGAAGATTCAGAGTCATAAGTCAAGCAGTACTAAAATTCCAAGATTGTGCAATGTCTATATGTGCACAGGTGTATCTTCTGAGTTCTTTGTCTTCTGCTTTCAAAATCTATAGGGTATGCTTAGATCGAACTTTAAAGCTGTATCTGCAACACTAAGGGCAAGAAATCGACTCTGTGGTTTTTTATTTAAAAAAAAATTCAACTTATCCCAAAATCTGGAGTGTTATTTCCAAGTGCCTTGAAAACAAAGGAGTTGGCATGTCCAGTTTTAGTCTCAGTCTAGGTGGAGCTTTGGATGGCAAGTTTTAACATGCTTCAACAATTACTAGGGCTGCATGTTATTAATACTCTCCTGGAAAAAAGTAACTAAAAATATTAATTGTTCTTTTATGTAATGTATCTGTAATGTTTCACAGAAGAAATGCTATGAAATTTATTATAAAGTAATAATCTTACTAAATTCTTAATCATTTCCTTAAAGCAACATTTACAAGTGTGTTTTTTCATTGTCATATTTGTTGCAACCTTGAATGAATTAATGGTAAAGGTTATAACAGTACTGTTAAGTTAAAATAAAGTTATGTTCTGAATATTACTGTTATTTACTGCTTAAAATTTGAATATATGCAGTGCAAAGAATTCAGACATCAGATGTTAAATTCAAATCCTGGGCCAAATATTTTCAGTGAGATGCACCTTTTCTAAACATGTAGAGTTTTGCACAATATCACTCTGCATGTTATTCTTAACCTTAAACAAGACTCATATTGCAAACTAGAAGCAATTACAGTAACTCTAAATATTCAGGTAATTCAAGTAGAGTCCCAAAAGAAGAGAATTAACAACCAGAGAGTAAACAACTGAAGTAGACATTTAATTTTGATGTGATGAACTTAAAACACAAAGCTAAAAGGTAGTTGACCTAATGTCCTGGAAGGAAAGAGAGAGATGGATCATTGTAGAGAGAATAAAGCTTCTTATGGTACATGGCTCATGGACGCTCACTTATCAAGTAACTCTGCATCAGCACAGAAATGTTGTGAGCAACAAACAACTCAGTGCTAGTATTGAAGTTTTAGCGTGCTGGTATACAAAAATGATTTAGAGATATTTAATTATGATTCAGAAATTTGAGCTTTGGTACGTCATAGTCAACCAAACCAAACATCTCCTTTTTATGTGCCTCTGGCTGCAGTTTGCTAAATTTTAGATTGACTTTTTCATAGCAGGTCCCATTATAGGGGAGAGGAGGGAGGAGGAATGTTTTTTTCTATATAAGAGGGCAGTAGAGAAACACTGCTGCAGTGCTTTAGTCAAACTATTCTGATTATTTTTAATCAGTTATTTACAATCAAAAGGAAAATTTTGAAGGACGTTGAAGACCATACTGGCAAAGGCAGAGAAATTCCCTATAGGTGGGCTAGTTTCACCAAATGATACAATAGCATGTTTCCACAGTGTCACTTAGTGATTGATTATGTCATGTAAGAATAAAGCAATTAGGTTAATTTACACATTAATTAGTTTATTGCTTTCTTTTTCTTTGGTCTCTAATGCCTTTTTTTAAAAAATCAAGCATGTGCTTTTGGAGGGGTTTAATTTCACTAATTAATATCTGAGTGTGTACATTTCAACACTTGCCTTGTAAGTGAAACCCATCTGAATGAATACAAGCCTTCTGGTAGTTTAAGAGGACACTCACAAATAACACCTGAAGGGTCCCATGACCCTTTCATCTCCAAGTATACTTGGGAATTTGTACTTAGTAAGTTATTGGCCTCTATTTATGCCAGTGGCAGTTTTTGTAAGTTGATAAATTTACCTGTGCAGTGTTCAGAGGAGATGTGGAGGCTTTGAGCTTCTGGAAGGAAGGAGAGTTGTTCTTGAGACTTATTTGCGTGTGGAAGCTGTCAGTCTCTTACGTTCGTTTCAAAGCAACATACATCTGGATATGAGCTATTTGTTTCACACTGGTACCTAGTACTCTTCATAGGCAAGATCCAGCTAACAGTTTAGCTTAAAGTGTTAGAGCTACAGTTCTTGGGCAGTTGTTGCGGATGAAATGATACACTTCACTCATAAGAGAGAAGTAGCAATATGTTTATTAATATAAATCAGCAGTTTAAAAAGGTTTAATGGTAAATGTGACAGTGGTTTAACAAGATTAAATGTCAAGGTATACTTGAGTATTTACTGCATAAACACAGCTGACAGGGACACCCTCCCACTGAGTCATGAGTTTCAGAAAGGACCCCCTTGGTTTCTAAACTCTTCCTCAGAGAGGAGTCTAGGTGTGGCTGCATCCAGACATAGTCCATGATTTATATCTTCAGGATTATATATGCACAATGAATCCTTTATGTCACTTAGCTAAGATTTCAAAGTTTAGCATACTATTAATTACTTGCATAGTATCTGATACAATAAGGATTCTCCTGAGCTTGGGGAGTAACCTTGAGAGGTGTCCCTACTCATGGGGAGATCCTGATGTTCAGCCACTGCCATGCAGGAGAGCTCAACCGGCCCTGGGCTGGCCACTACTTATGGAGTAAGATAGTTGACTCACAGTCATATTTGCATACCATCTGTATTTTGGGTTGGTGTATGCTCAACTAGCCTTCAGCTGTTGAGCAAGACTTATGACCCTCAGCTCTTGAGTAAGGTTTGTGGCCCTTAACTGCTGTGTTTTTAGCTGTCTTCCCAAAGTCCAGCAGATGCCAGATGCAGCCTTCAGGACCACCACTGGCTATTGCCTGAGCAGAAAAAGGGGTGGGGGAGAAGCAAACTGCCACAGTAGCTTTTATGAAGTTACTCTAAAAGGAAGTTTACTTCTTCTGTTCTGTACTCTTCATTTACGATCAGTTTTGGCTGGAGCCCAGCAGGTGTATATTATTTAACTGTGGGAAAAGTACGTATTATTTTGTGTCTAAGTCTTCCCAGAACTGTTAATAATGAAACAACAGGTTTTACATCAGTGAATGGACTGAGCAAGATTTCTTTTTCACTTCTTTTTTGAAAGCACTGCTCTTTTTTGTAAGTTCAACAACTTCTCAAGATATATGGTTAACTTTTAGGTTGTCTTTTGTGGAGTCAGGAGTTGGACTCAATGATTCCCATGGGTCCCTTCCAACAGAAGGTATTCTATGAGTCTCCGTGATAATATGAAACAAATATATGTATGCACATCCACTAGTCAGCTAGCAAGAACACACACTATTTGCAGCTGCTGTGCCAGGAACAGCATGAAGCTGTTTGTCAGCAAACTTTACTAAATAACGACTGTATTTAATTAGCATTGATGCTACATTTATGTTGTTTTGTTACTTTTCTTTAAAGCAGACTTGTGAAGTCACTGTGGCTGTTCATATGTTTGGAAGTGGAGTTGGAAATTTTTGCAAAAGATTAATTCCATAATGTCTTTTAAAAACGTTGAGAAGAATCAAATTTAAGCATTAAAAAAAACCCCCTTCTAGTGTATTGCTGTCTTTTCAGAATGGATATATAGTAGCATGCATATTCTGGATTTCTTTATAAATTATGTTCCTGAATCCATTACATGCTTTCATTTTTTGGTCATAAAAGAGAATTTAACATAAAAGCTCTTTTAACAATAACATTAGGTTCCAACTATTTTATGTGATAATGAAATAGGATGGGGTTTAAAGTTGCAGTTTCTTCCTGAGATATTAATCAAATTCCCTACATAAAGTAGATGGAAGGTATCCTCTGAATTTAAACACTAGTCTTTCCTATTCATTATTCTTAAGCTGTTAGAGGGCAATGAGAAAGGATACATTTGTTTAATCATACACTTTCACCAAAATGAAGGTCCATTATGTTGATTCCGTTATAGAGTATTGAATGTTATCTTCATTCAGAAAGCTGTGTTTGTAATTACTGATTATTTCGGTGATTATATTATGTTACTGATTACATGTTTCATTGTGTGAAAATGTACAGAGCTAACAATAATTTTTAGGATTACTAGTTGGAATTTTCTGAACGCCGCAGAGTTTTAACTACATAATTATTGTACAGGCATTCCTTAACTCTTAACTGCTCTGCTTTGCTGATATTTTAGTCCTCTTTCTTCTAATCCCTGGCATTCAGCTGCCATCTAATCCTGTAAGAATATGCATTTTTGCTAGTGGAGGAATATGTGTGAGTCTAGTATTATAAACTATAGGATGATAATTGAGGTGTATATATCTGTTAAAGTTAAGTTAAGAAGACTCAAATTCTCTACCAAACTCTCAGTGCCTAGCCAGCCTCATTTACTTCTCCTGCTTTGTCTGTAATGCCTTATTTCCTACTGTACTATGAGTACTTGAAATTGAAAGACTGGTGAGGCTTATTCAAGTAGCTACTTTTTTGGATGTTATCTGATTCCTGTATGGTGTTACACTGTCTTACTTGCACTGCATTTAAATTTTCCTAATAGATTCCAGGAGGAAGAAAAGGACTGAAATCTCAAGTGTTGTGTTTTTGTGTGCTCGAGCTCTCAACTCATGTAGAATTTAGAGACAGGAAATAAAAGTTTGACATGTGTTCAGCTGTACTTTTCCAGCAGCTGAAAATAGAGGTTTGGTGGTTTTTTTTAGATTTGATTCCATATTTCAAGATCACCAGGTTCTAGCCCAAAGGAAATCTTTATGGCTGTGATATAAACCTTTGAAAGAAAAGGGGTTATAATGGAAAAGGTTGGCAGTTTCTTAACTTACAGCAGCACTAGCCATTAGAGTTTGTGTGCACATTTGTGTGTGGGTGCATAGTTTGATAGTGACAGCGAACATCATTTTTCTGAAGGCTGACCTTGAAAAATCATAGCATCAGAGTGGCAATAAATGATACATAGTTCTAAAAGCTGTAAAATGTCAAACAATATGTACCTTACGACATGGTGCAATTTAATATTCTGAGATGTCCCCCTTAGAACTTCTGAATCATTCTCTGTTAGAACAGAAATAATGTTAAGAAATCGTGTAAGACAGAGAGAGGTGTATATTTTGATGCTAAAGAATGCTAATATGGGTAGTTAGCCAAGTGCTTATGTTCTGGTTACCTTTTTAACTTATCAGTATTGCAAAGGCTGCATTTTCAGAACTGAGGAGTTTGATCATTTTTATCATCATTGAACAGAGCTTGAGAATATTTATGCACCTAGCAGTACATTGTTTGATAGACCCTTTGGAATATTTAGGAACAGGCTTTTAAAACTCAATGCCTCAGTCCTGCTAAATAAGAGGAAAAGCCTTTCTTTTTTCCAAAATGTGTTCATATATATCAGTTGTAAACTGTTTGGGATAGACTATGTCTCTTACTAAGTGGTATTAGTAAGAGATTACTAGGAGATTAAAATGCAGTCTGGGATGACTGTAGGGTTTGACTGTAACATGCATCATTGTAAGAAAGCCACAGAGTGCTTTGAACTGAATTTTGGAATTGTTTGAGGTAGGCAGATTTTTCTCTAAAAATCAGAAGTAATTGCTCTTATGTGTCTCATATAGTCCCACTGAGGGGACTTTCTCAAAATAGTAATTAGTGATTTTTCTAAAACAGGATCCCTGGGGATGGCAAAAGTGCGGATTGAAGGCTGTCTAGATTCGTATGGAAAAAGATTTCAGGACATAACCTGAATGATATATTTCTGGTGCAGTAGGACATGTGTTTCCTGGTGGGTGAAGTTATGAACAAATAAAAAGGTTTTTTTTTCTGAAATATTTATGAAGATCAGGTGTACATGTGCTTATATAGGAGTGCGTGTATGGATTTTATAGCTACACATACGTAAAAATATATGTCTGTATATACACATGGTGGTTTATAGATAAATACGTCCACATACAGTTGCACACTCAAACACTGAAAATAAGGGATTTAAGGCTTTTTCTAAACCCATGCTTTAGAAGGTAAGACCTCAGGGGAGAAAGAAGGTATGTTCAGCTTTTCCCATAGAGGCTGGGGTATTTTGCTCTGTTTGCAGAGCCTTCCTGATGCCTACAGTGTTGTGTGGGTTCTCTTCTGTTAAGCTGGTATCAAGAAGTGCAGACTCTGTGGGACCAATTGTATTAGGTTAGGCTAATTCTGCTATAGCAATGTCTTGAGCACTGCTGGTGAAAACTAAGAAGATTAAACTCCACATAATCTGGGGATCTTTGTGTAAGTAAGTTCAAATTACCATAAGCTCTTCAAATCATTGATCTGAGGATCAGTAAGAAGGGAAGAATGACTCAAACTAGCTCAAGTTGCAAATCTTTGGTTCTTTTTTTTTTTAATATATATAAAATAATGTACATACATGAATTTTTTTTTTATATATATATATTATTTTTACCCCAGTAAAAAACTTTAAAGATGCTTTGGAATAATAAAGTTTTTCTTTTACCTTCTTAAGGGAAAGAAGCTGCATAATAGTGTTTCTTCCTCAGTTAGGTAACATGCAGTTGCATTGAATTTATGGAGGCTGTTAAAATGCTAAAGGTCAGTGATTGATTGTTGTAATGCTACACCTCCATTTCAGTAAAGATTGCTTCTGAAATAGAACTCCTAATGGCACTACTATTTTGTTAAATGTGGATATTGTAGCTTCTGATTTTTGTATTCATTAGAAATGAGGAAATACATTTGTGGTGTTCAGTGGATATGTCCACATATAAAGGAAACAAGCCACCAGGCTCAAAGTACCGTCAAATTGCGAATGTTTTCACCCTATTAAATATTTACAAATTGTAACAAATTTTCTGTGGATTTTCAGACCTTATGCTGGCAGTAATTCTTACCGACACTAAGATTGCTTTTCTCTTTTGTCATTTGTGGTCCCCTTAGATGTAACATGCAGCTGATTAGTAAGTATTCCAAAGGCTTTATGTTGACATCACTCGAGTGACTTGAATTACCCTGTTTCCTCATGACACTGATCTAAAAGACTGGACAGACTTTTAAGTGTGCTGTCAGGCTTTGTCTGATCTTCATCAAACAGAATATGAGAACCACTTGTTATCTGGGAAATGAAGCCTGTAACACCTGTCAGAAAATTAAGAGTAGCTCTTTCTCAGCTGTGCTTTGACACTGCTTCCCCAGTTCATCTTAGACTTTACTTTGAAACAGGCTGGCTCTTCTCTTGCCTAGGTGTCTGGGTGGGTTTCACATCTCAAGCTTGGAGCTTTGTGGCTCCATAGCCATGCTTAGAGATTTGAGGTGACATCTACATGAGATGGTTCTGTACTGCACATCTGCACCAGTGACAGATCCTCCAGAATGGAGCAGTTCCATCCAACTTGCCTGTGCTGACAACCAAACCATGCCAGGGAGACATTTGAAAGAGTGATAACTGGGTTACCTCACAACATTTCAGAAGCGCTTTAACGCTGACTGAATTCCAGTGCCCAGGGATATTTTCAGGTATAGTTTTATTAAAGTAGGGACATAGTCTAAGCGTGTGCGTATGTCAGGCAAATTTAGAGCTCAAACAGGAGCCAGATATTTAAAAGTGACCAAATTAATTTTCTGCAATATTTTACATTGATAATATTATAGAATTAATATAGATCTTTTGAGGCTTTTTATTTACAGTTTCAGAAGTTTGTCACCAATGACACTGGCTTCTGAAATGTTTTTATTACAATAAAAACATCTTTGGTGTGTAGAGGGGGCTGGTCATCTGTAAGGAGCTCCTGCACTATCAGTTGATGAACCAGCCCCTTCTCCAACTTCAGAGGTAAAGAGGCGTTTTACTACTAAGGGGAGACATCTAATTTTAGTAAGAATTCTTTTTTCCCCTTTGCTAAATCTCTACTGCTGCTTTGAGATGAATTGCAATGGATTACCGTAATAATGCTGTAATAGACCACCTGGACATTGTTAATAACGAACTTGATGAAATATCAGTGCTGGAATGAATTTAAAATGAGCTTTTCTCTGCTGTGAGTAGAAGAATTTGTACCAGACAATGAAGAGATTTTCTGTCACAGATTAGTTAAATTCTATTCAGCTAGTTCAGAGGTACTATATGATCTGAATGCTCATTATATATCAACTCTGAGTCACCATTTTTCAGCAGCAATTGAGTTAGATTTTAAACTCTTATGACCATGAGTGGTGATATGTTATTATGGTGCTTTTCATACTTTAGTACAAGGTTCTATATTTGAAAAGATGGTAATTTTGTGTGTTGAGCAGTGTGATGTTGACATAAAGCCTACTGAAGTAATTCAAAGTATTGTCTTAAGTTGAAATTAAATTTTGCTGTGTTTCCAGTGAATGTGTAGCTTATATGTAAACACTATACCTCTTTCATGTAAGAGAGGATGATAGTTCTCCAAGAGTACTTCTTGTTTCCTTGTCACTGAGGCAGCAGGGTATTGCTGTTGATACCAGGTTCTTCTGCTTGATAATGCGCTATAAAAGACTTCTGGGAAGCATTACATCTTAAGGTGGCCCTTTCTCAGTGCCAGGATGCCTGTTCAGGAACATGAGGAAAATGAAACTTTGCAAGGACTTGCAAAGTGAACATGTGGCATATTCTAAGGAATAATTTGTCTCCCAGCCTGCAGGCACTGGGGAGGAATAAAGAGGACCTTGTTGTTTCATCTTAATTTAAATAAAGTGCCTTTCAGGCTACATAAATCTTACTTAAGTGTAGATTCCAGTAGTTTGAATATACCTTCTTTTATAAATCCCTAAAAGTGGCCTGCATTATGAAATTTCAGTTAAAAGTTGTTTTCTCTTTGCATGATCTATACCTGAGGCAACTTTAATAAAGGCTATGAATCAGCAGTGGCTTCATATCCTTCAGCTTAAAGCACCTTTATCATCCACCTCACATTATTATTTTAAAGGATGCAAAATATTCTATCAATATATTAAATATATTGAAAGTTGTTCCAGTATATTTAAACAATTAAATTGCTTAAATTAAATGACTAATTTCATTGTTTTATGACAGTCTTGAGAAGCCTGGATTAGAAAAGTTTTAGTTCCTTTGGCAATCATGAGCCATCTGTTCATAGCCATGATCTTTGTGGTCTGTTCTTTCATCTAATATGTTCTCTCTAGTGCACATGACATAGCTTGCAAAATATAAAAATGAACAATCCATAAAAGAGAATTCTAGTAGCCTCATTTCCAATTTGTTAATATGCATTGGGAATTGCTTGTCTTGAGAGATCACATTAATCCCTTTTTGTATGTGTATCCACAGGAAAATGTCCTGTAGAAAAATATTCTTTGTCCTGCCAAAATATGGCCATGCATAAAATTCAGGATGAGGTTTGTGTTGCATGAAAACTCAGATGGAACAGAAAATTGGAACTGTACATTAATTGAATAATAATTGTCACTGTCTTCACCACTTATGCTAACATCTTTAATTTTAGTGAATTAATTTATTATGAATATGGGTGTCATGCATTGCTGTTACAACACTTTTGTAATTTAGCAGTAATTAGCATACTACTATTGCAGAGTGCTATCAGATTCTCAGATTTATTCTCCATTCAGATTTGTCCTTTTTCCCTGTTTGTCAAAGAGAAAATAGGTGCAACATTAAAGTTGTGCATGCTTTAAAGCTGCGGAAGTCATTATAGTGTATTTAGTCACATTGTGTTCCACCAAAATGTTAAGTAATCTCTATTTAAATGATTTTTCTACTATTAAAGTTTTAGCTGATTTTGTCTGATTGAATCTATGACCTCTAGAACATAGACACACACAGGTGGGAAGGGACCTCTACAGTTTTCTGTTCCAAGCCCTTGCCCAAAGCAAATCCAATTAGAACAGGTTACTTAGAGGCTTGCCCCATCATGTTGTGAGTATCTCCAAGGATGGCTGTCCCACAGCATCTCTGAGCCCCTCTTCCTGTTTTACCAATAATTAAAAAAAAAATTAAAAAAATAATGTTGCTACATCTGTTAACAATTTCATATATTCCAGCTTCTGTCCATTGCCTTTCGTTTTATTGCTGTGCATTCCCTAAGGATAACCTAGCTCCATCATCTCTGCATCCTCCCAGTGGGGACCTTGCTCTGGTCAGCAGAGATTCCCTTTGCCTTCTCTTTTGAAGACTGAGCAAAATTGCTTCTCAGCCTCTCCTCATTTAATATGCACTCCAGCCGTCCCAGCTTCTTGTTGGTCTTCACGGGACTTGCTTGAACATGGCAAAGTTTTATAGGTATCTTGCTCTGATGTTAAAGGAAGATGTTATATATGCATTAAAATAATGGTATTCTGTTACCTCCAAAGTCCATCAAAATTTTTTTTTTTAATCTCTGTATTGTCTTTAAGGATACTTAGCCACAATTTAATGTTTTGTTTCATGTTCTGCTTAAACAGTTTCAGTGGTAACTAGTCTTCAGTGAGTACAGGTTGATTCCTTTTCAAATTCCATTATATAGAAGAGCGGGTTCATCTTACGTCACTGGGCCAGCCCAGAAGGAGCATTTTTTTGGTGGTTTTCTTTTCCTTTTGAATTCTAAGTCAAAGCATATGGAAGAACGTGATTTAACTTTTGAAAGTACACAAGAGACTTTTTGGTTTTAGTTTTATAAAACTGGACTGAAATAAAATATACTTACAGCAGTTTTGCCCATACGATATTTTGTTTTAAGAAAATGGCTTTTTTAAGGGTGTGAGATAGAGCATGGTTTTCATTCCTGTAGAAAACAGTACATTTATAAATGAATATTTTATTGCTGACACCATATGGCTACATGTACATTTTAAAGGCCATTCATGCCAGCAGGCTCAAAAAGTGTAATGTGTCTTTAAACTCAGCAGAACTGAAAGCCAAAAGTTGAGTTAGTTTTCATATGTCAGTGTTGATCATTGTGTTTTCTCTTGTAAGGAACCTATCTCTGAAGCTGTCGAAGGAGGTAGACCAAGGAGAAGCCAGGTATCCTCGTGTTAGCCAGCTGGCTGGCAGCCCATCTGTGGAGTGGCCTTTTACTGGTCTGGAAGAAGGTGGAGGCATTGAATCTTTGCCCTTCAGATTGATGCTGCAAGATTGCACAGCTGTAAAGACATTGCTTCTGAAAATGAAGAGGGTTCTTCAAGAGGTAATCACCCAGTCATTTGTTAAATTAATAGCTTTCAGCATTAATGAAAATTAGTTTTTTAAGCAGCAGCAGAAAAGGGTCAGAAAAGTTTATGGACTTGATGTCTTAATATGGCTTGAATATATGGAATTGATGCAGAAATATAAATAGTAGTGCCTCAACACGATGGAGATAAGAAAGCCTATACTACAACAGAATTTAACTGATACCACCATCTTGGTGTGCTGAGTATAAGCTTCTCTTTAGCTATTAGCAAAAAGGGGGCAAGGGAGAGGTACTAGATAAAAATAAATTGTATTGGTTTCCTCTAGGATTTTAGAGCTTTTCAGTTTTCTCACTACAGTTGTTAATCAGTATGAAGTCACATGTGATCAGTTCAGAGGAGAGATGCAAAGAAAAAAAATGTTCTTTTAAGTTACAGTGCTAAACTTAAAGGTTACCAGCCAGAGTTTGTAAGTGACCATTGAAATAGGATTTCTTAGGCCATTCTAACAATTTCACGAGTCCTGACTAGTCCTGTCTTGCTGTGTTCTCCTGCTTCCCTCATGGGCTGCTGGTGTTGCTTTGAAAATTTTCATTTGCATCCAGTTCCCCTCAGTATTTTAGAAGAAATAAAATTGGTTGGTTTTTTTTTTCTTTTTTTAATGCTCCCTTTTTAATCATCTGTATATAAATTCAACCAATTGTTGTCCTCTCTGAGAAGCTTTGTCAAAGTTTCAGCTTTAATATTTATCCATTAGTCCTCTTAAATAGCATGTTTTTTGCTCTGTGGCAAGCCTCACGCCTTCCAGTTTCCTTCAGTTCACTATCAGCTTTATGTATGGTGTTGGGCTTCTTAATGGACTTCTGTTTTGCTGAAACTGAAATTGAAATCATTAATTCTTCATCAGTTCCTGCTTATGCAATGTCAGAATATAGAGTGCATGTAAAGCTTCTTTTCCGCTGAAAAGGATTTGTAACCTTATTATATATGAAATAAATAATAAGAATTATAATATTACATGGCATAGCAATTGTAACATTGAGCTGGTAACATTGAGAGCATGCTCTGTTGCTTCTAGCATGAAAAATTCTATGTTTTGAGCAGAAAAGTTCTTTATTACCATGATGGTAATAATAATCTTGGTTTTAACTTACCATAAGCTTGTGTAAGAATATGCTGTGATATTTTTTTTTATGTGGAGATATGTTGCACCTTATAGTACTTTTTGTTGAAAAACAGTTACCTGGTGATATCCACAAAAGGAACATAAGGTATTTCATTCCACTCACTGGAATTTCATGTCCAGTTACTAATACATCCTTATGTAACTCATATTTAGTTTATTTTTTCATCGTAATCATTCATTTACTTACTTGTTACTTTGTACCATGAAATTTCCATCTCCCCGTCTGACTGTAACGCAGTGTGATTCTGTCCTTTACTTTTCTTCTTGCCTTGCCTTCCTTGTGAAATCAAAATGGCCTTTTTTTAATTCTGCAAGTGGATGTTATATACGATGCACATATATATGTGCTGTTATTTACTTCCTTGGTTTTTGGCACCTTTGAGACGGTATATTCTGGTAGTAGTACACATTGTTCCAGTATACATCTAAACAAAACTTACATGGCTAGAATGAAATAACCAATCTGATCATTATTGAAAACTTTTGCTACCTGGAGTTATTTGTATTTTGTTTTTTGGTGAGTGACTTGTATAATATCAGGAATTGAAAAGATATGTAGAATGCTGTGAAACAGTATGGGAGTGTACTTTTTAGTAGCCCTATCTGAGAAATAGCTGATATGTAGTGCAATCTCCCAATTCTACTGATGTAAGTACACATGCTAATTCTTGAAACAAAAAATTATTTTTCAAGGTCATGTTAAACTACGCAGTTTTCGTATCTCCTTCAGGAGTAAACATACCCATCCGCTGTACAGGGGGCAGCAGCCATGGTGTAATTGCAGGAAAGTGAAAGAGCAGTAACAACAAAATATTCACAAACAATATATTCTTTAAAATACATTAAAATATTAGGAATTATTGCAAAACCAGAATATGATTCAAAAATCCATAAGTAGCTAGTTTGAACAACCAAAGAGAGGATGACCTTGAAATATATTACAGATTTATACTGGAATGACTCAACTTGATTATCTTTGGAAATCCAGACTTCGATACATTTATGTCACTTTTAAATTATTAGCGAAGATTCTAGGAAAATATAATTCCATCAAATTGATATGTTATGTTGAAGAGTCTGATAAATAAGTCATCTGAGCATATTTGGCAGGCAGTTTCCATGGAGAAGGTACCCTACTTCCATTGTAACTAGATGTAATTTCTTCACCCAAAAATCACTTCTGCCCAAATCAATATTATAAATCAAGCTCACAACAGTACTGAATTAAAAGGCATACAAGAAAACCACTTTCCTTACCATGGAATGCTCACATATTTTTAGATGTAGTGGAACATAGGCTCTGGCAGGCTTATATGGTGTAGAAGTGAAATATTGTTTGGCTATAACAGTATAAAATAAGTATATTTATTAAAATAACGTCACATGCTTTAGCACAGTTTAAAAATATACAGAGCATACAGTGTACATGGGGAAAAGTTACACCTGAGTTATCGGGAAAAAAGCTGCAGTATTTCTGTTTTATAGCTGATGTTACCCGTAGAAGAAGAAATTACAGTTGTCTACACCTCTTTATTGAAAAATAACATGTTAATTGAGTTAAAATATTGGCCCTGTTATTCAGTATAATCCTTCTATTTAAGCACTGCTTCTAAGGAATAATTTAATTATGATCTGCCAAAATTTAATACTAGCTAGTAAAGTATACTTCTTTTTGTTGTTGCAGTTGCTTGTAATTGAAGAATCTAAATGGAAAATCTGCATACAATATATTCTGTATTGTGCTGCAGAGTTATATAGCTGTGAGTTTAGCTTGTTATTAGTCTTATCGTGCAAAGGGAAATTGAAGACAAGGCAGTAACTTGCAAGATTGAGAATGTTATTAGGTAATGTATTTAGTAAAAGACTAATGAATGATCGTTCAATTAAGAGAATTAATTACCATTTCACTTGCAGTGAAAAAGCCCTGAAAATGTTTACTAATAATTCTTTATAGCTTTGGCCATGCCAGTCTCATAAGGCAGATTGTTCCCTAATGTTGTGAGAATCTCATTGAGCAAAGATGAAGAGAGCGTGGAGGACCCTGGCACATAAGGAAACTCAGAGATCCACTAGAAATCAATCCAGAAAGCATGTCTCACTCTAGTTGGCAGCTTTTTCTGCTGGATATTCCATTCCTGACAGACCAATGTGCAATAAATGAAGTAATCAAGACTTGGGGGCTGCAAAGTTTCATGAAAAAACATTACCAGATGTTAGCAGCAGAGGCAGCTTGATAAAAGCCGCTTCACCAAATAAGACAATACAAGCCGTTGTGTAGCTTGTCTGTGATTTACAAGTAGCTCTTGGTCTTTCTTTTCTCTCCATCTTGCTTATGTTTATTGAACTGGTTGGGTTTTGTTTTTTTGGTTTTTTTTCTGAAAGTCTACTTGGTGTTGACCTTTTTCTCAGTAATAAATCCTCTCATTCAAAAACAAACAAAAAAACAAAAGAAAAAAAAAGACAAAAAAGAAAAATAAAATGGGGAATGAGTTGGCTGAGGGTAGGTTTGCCCTCTCCTAAGAAATGAATTCCTCACTTTGACTTCAGACAGGCCTTTCTGCTTTGAGCCAGTCATAAACTCAGAATCTGTGTCATCTTTCCTCTCCCATATGCCGTGCTGTGCTTTCTATGTTTTATTACATTTCTAGCCACTAATTGATTGCGTATAGTCAATGAGCTTCTAAAAAATAGACTGTAGCTTCTTCCTCACTTATTGCTATCAACAATAATGAATATATAATGCCTTTTTCTCAAACAATATATGGGTTTTCCTGTACTCTTCCAGATGAGACTGAAATTATTTCCATCCATTAACATTTTATGGTTTGAGTTATAGCTTACTGAGACAGTGTTGAAGGATGGCTAATTGAGAGAACATTTAAGGGCTTTGCCTTTGTGGAAATCATTGGTAGAACATTTTAGGCAGAGACATATGAGGAAAACTTGTATGGTTTTGGTACTGTGCCTGGCAAAAAAAAGGGGGTCTTTATGGTGAAATAAATGCAGTGGAAAAGATACAGCTATTTTGGGAAGGAATCCATTTAGTCAGTGGTGGAATGGGGTTTTGTTCAGATTTTAGATATTGAGCTGAATGTTTCAGTAAAACCAAAATCTTATCCACATTTAGGCTTATTTCTACAGGTCACATTTCCCCTCTATTCTTTATGAAATATATAAGTTATCAACTGCGTAATTCTACTTTCCGATATTTTTATGAGGCTATTAGAAGTGACCTTACTGGTTGCTAATCTAGACAATTTAGATACGTTGCCTGTATGTTTGTGTAATTTAGAACATAAATTATTCAGTGCATGGCCATGCTTCTTTCACAGCTCTGCAAAACACCATGCAGGCTGTGGAGCTTTAGAAATTGAAGCTAATTACTACAATTAGCAATAAGGATAAGTCATTCTGGACATATATTGCATACTGTGTTTTACTAATTAATCATTTATTTTACTGTGGGAAATTGCAGCTGTCTGTGGCTGTTGTTAATACTTAATGTGTCCAATACAGTGTTTTTAGATGACACTCGAAAAAATGACAGCGGCCATGAGAGTTGCCTGAGACTTGGGGGACAAAGTGAGACCACTCGGTCTGCAATTAGCCTGTCGGATATTACCAGCTTCATTACTTCTCCCCGTGCATCTTTCACCTCATCAGGAAAATATGCATAATTACAGAGTCTTCTTTTATGCTGTACTTGCAATCTACTAATGGAAAGTTCTTAGAGAAAGCTACACGTTGTTTGCTGTATTTTGTAGCCTGATTGGTAAGCAATATGGAATTGACCTTAAACTATGTTTTTTAAAGATATTAAAGCATTTTCAGTAGTCCACTATGAAATGTATTGTGTTTACTAATATTGTCTGTTAGCCACTTAGAAAGCAATTGCAAGTTTAATACACTGTAAAATACTGCAGGTTTTCTTCCTTTAAGTAACTTTGTAATTAACCACTGTAGCATTACTGATTTATTCAACAACTCTGCATTTAACACAGTCCCTTTTATCAAGTAATTCATGCTAGTAATTGGTAATTCCTTCATTTCATGGTGTGTTGACACCCATAAATTTAAATAACTAATAATAAAAATGTACTAGGTTTAGTAATAGTATTTAACTTCATTGAATTGAATTTCTTTTTCACTTGGAAATACACACTGGTATACGCTTGCTCAGCTGCTTGCAAAGAGAGAGCAGAAACCCTATTGTCACACTGCTTGTGTATTTTCTAGTAGAATATCGCAGGATAACAGAGAATATTGGGAGCCAGTGGATATAATCAGCGGTTCTCTTTGGCAGCAATTATATTTTATTCTAAGATTACTCATTATTAGGTGTTTAATAGGAAAAAACAAACAAATGCTGGATTCCTTTGCTCTTCAGTATCTTCATACTTTACAGCAGGTGCTCCTGAGAATGTGTTTGTTTGCAAACACTCCAAGACTACTTAACAAGTGTGAGGTTACAGGCTGGGACTGGCACACAGCTCTGGGGTCTAAGTCACGCTAATCTCAGCTCAACAGAAAGATCTGAAAAGATCCAACTCAGTTATCAGGTCATGTCATTGCCTGCAGCCACAATGAAGTTCTTTTGCAGGCCACATTCAGAGTATTTTTCAGCCACGCTTTGGAATTATCAGTCTCAAATTAATACACTTATTTTTTAATGCTAAAAAAATGAAATATTTCTCTCCTCCATTTATGTTCTGTTTGTTCTAATGGCTTAATTTTTGTAGACTACATATGTCTATGTACTGCAGCCTTATTGAATCCAGATCAACATGAAATGCCATACTTCCACATGTAGTATTGATCTACATGTCTACTTCATGTATTCAGAAGGCAAGTGATTAGCTTCTTTCTTACTTCTCCTGTGGTTGCCTGAATGAAATGTTTTCATTCAGTGTGATATACTCCAGGTCAGCACAGATTTGCGAAGCATGCTGCCCCAGCCTCCTCAACAGCCAAGTCTTAACAGCACTTTGCAGAGAAGCATTAGAAATAGCAATTAATATGTAATGTCCCAACATCAGCAGTTTTGTCCAATTGGCTACAATTAACTTGTGCCTGAAGAGCATAAAATTATAACAGCCACAAAACTGGAACCATTTTCCAATTTAGTACTTCCATGGTTTTGATCAGTTGCTGCAGGTCAGTCAGCTAAGTCCCACCTGATGCTCCTCGGCTGTGGAGCTGATCACACCAATTACATTTTCTGATAAATCTGCAAATACTGAAAATTGTATTACAAAATAATGAGCAAGCAATGGAAGAAATCCAGAATGTCTGTACAAGTCTGTAGAAGGAATTGATTATATTCAGTTGTTAGAGCTCATGAGTAATTTTGAGCTAAATGACATTTAGTGCAGAAGGTACATGGAAGAGTTTGTGATAAGAAAACAAACAATACTGCCAAATCTAACAAATTTTGCTATGAGTTATCCAGTTCTTTTAACAGAAAGCAATTGGAAATAGGAGTGGGATCAAGGTGTGTGCACAACACCAAAGCTGCACGGCAATTGAATATCCTACAAATTTACTTGGGTGTTCGATATGAAAATACCAACTTGTCAAATAGTTTTGTAACTTATGAAGGAGCATTTAGTATAAGGTTTATACCTGGTGCCACTGCCTTAAAGTCCAGTAGGTTAAAAAAACAGTTTCTCAACCTCTGAAGCTTCACAGTCCTGTATTCCTGCTATATTAAGACTTTTTTTTCTTCATGATAGGTTTCAGAGATTTTCTGACATGGAAAAATAACTGGTTAGATAAAGATAAAGCAGGTAAATAGATAGGTTTAGATAGATAAAGCAGTAAAACTGATGATACGCAACTGTTGCCATAACTGGCTGAACAAGAAGAATAAAAATGTAGTAGGTAAAAATGTACATCTAGTATTCAGGTAGCAGAGTGCCAACTGTGGATGTAGTTACCTATTTCAGTGTTTGTGTTTGTGTATGATCATATAGATGATTTGGCAGAATTTAAATTTAATCTCTTAATTATCCTTTACCTGCGATCAGCCAGAATTTATGAAACAAGTGCTAGTGTAGCCACAGGAGAAATTCTCACTCTTCACAGCATGGATTTTGTGCTGCAGACGTATTTAATTTTTCTCTGCACAATGCATGCCATTTCTTTGCAGCCCGGTATCAGAGCAGTGCTGATCATTTTCCTAGTGGAAGAAAGGAAAGATAAGAAAACTTTTGATACAGCATGCTTACATAAATTCATTATTTTTGCCAAAATAATGGTGCTGATTTTGTGCAGTCTGGCTCTGCTTTAATTCGTGATGTGTGTTTTCTTCAGAAAAGGAAATGGGTTTTTTTGAAAAGAATTTAGAAATCACACATCATGGACATATCCTACACCTGGTTTTGTAATTGTCCAGAGCTGGTTGGTAGACACATGTATTTTTTTATGAACAAGTGGTGTATATAGAGGAATATTGCTTATGTCCAACGATCTGTATATCTCTCCTTCATATACCTAACTAATATAAATACAGCAGTTCTGTGCCTTTGGTCAGAGCCTCAGCTGGGTGTGAAATTACGTAGGTCCTTTTAATCCAGCTGGTACTTGGTACCTTCTTAGAAAGCTGCTCTATTTATCTTAATTTCTCCTTAGTTTTTTTCGTTCACTATGAGTTTCCCTTACAGAGACAGTAATTGTCCATATGATTAAGAGCTCATGGATTAAAAATGCAAAGTTAGTTCATTCCTAGGATTTTTTTTTTTTTAACTTATTTTAATTTAAATTGAAAACTCTCCTCTGTTTTCACTCCCAGACTCAGTAAATAATTTTGGGAAGTTGTCAGGTAAAAGCAATATCCTTATTTACGAGCTTAAAAGGGAGGATTCTTCATTTTATCAACAGTTCTTCTGTCAAATCTGTGTGAAGATCATCTTGATGGGAACAAAGGTATGTGCAGAAATAACTGATGCTGCCTCAGTAGAAACTGAGCGTGTCATAAAGCAGCTATGCAAGAATACAGTTTGACAACTTACCTTTTTTAGGCAGGATAGAGAGAACTAGAATGAAAAGCTAGGTTTCCATTACTTGCCATCCCATGCAAAATCTCTTCTAAAAATACTTCTTAGCTTTTGGTTTAAACTATATCATAAATTTAGATCAGTGATGAAATAAATGCTTGAATCTCCAGTGTATAGCCATGTCAGCCTGTCTCACCTGTGAAAGACCTTTGCTGCTATTCTGTCAATTGCACAGAGAAAGCAAGCAATGTTTATTTTAGTCCTTTTACTGTAGGAATGAGCTTTTCTTCTGATCTCCAGTCCCCAATCCCACTTTTTTTTCTGCCTATGCTTTGTGATGCAGCTTTGGATCAGATGGTGTCTAAAACTTGTATTCCTGGTCTATCTGATATTTAGTTTCTCATTCTCACTGCTACAGAGTAATGATTGCTTTCAAAATAAAGACTACATGGTGCTTGTAGAGAGAGAGAGACAGTTTAGTGTGTCTGTATGTTTTATAGATTAAAGAATAACCACTTTTTTATAGATTAAAAATAATCTATAATCTTTTCTAGACTATGGTTTGGTTTTGGTTTTGGTTTTTTTTTAATATATGGATTAAAAATAACCACTTAACATATAAGTAAATCAGAGTTATCAACTGTTTGGTCCCACTCCTTTGGGACCTTTCCTGATTTGCCTCGCCAGAAGGGAGAATTTTGTACTTGTTTTGTGTAGGCTACTTTGACATTTTAAAGGCTGATAGTTCTTTTGGAGTACACCAACTGAACACTCAAGGTAAAGTTTAAGATAAGCCAGGATAAAAATACTGCTAATCATAATGACCTTTGTAAAATCAATCAACTTTCATAAGTATACGATAATTAGTTCTTTTTCTCATTAAAGATCTCTTTCAAAGCTCATTGAGGCAATGGAGATCTCTGCATTGATATTAGTGAGCTTCGGATAACTCCCTGAATGAATGAGACAGTGACATCAAAATGAATTTGTATTCATAGTTTCTATTACTATATGGTTGTCGTTATAATTTGCATTCTGGTGGTGACAGACTGCCTTTTTTCATTGTAATTGTGTGTGCGTGTCTGTGGGTAAAATGAGGGTATATAGCTATAAATTACTTACATATTTTTACAATAAATCAGTTAGGAAGATACATCTGCCTTTGTAATATCCACATGAGCGAAGAGTTCTTACAGATGTACCTAAAATAAGTCCAGTCTCTTGCTAATTACACAGATGGTAGCATTGAATTTGCTGCTATAACCTGAAAATATACTATAAACCTGTAATATGATTCAAAATTGAAAGTCTTCTTAAAATCAGTGTTTCTTAGACTGCTGCTTAGATGCTGATCTTTTGTACCCTGCATCATTACGTGTGTCATTGGACTGTTCTTTCACACCTGATTTTTCTAATGCATATGAACTTTCATATCTTTATTTTGACTTTGTGATTAACTCCTTCTTAGTTGTGTCTTTTTTCACTGAGTGTCATTATATTTTGTCAATGCGTTTCATAAGTGTATTTTGTCTTCCAGTTCTGTAGGCTATATTTTACCGTTTACTATAGTTCAGTAAATGGTAATACAATACAATACAATACAACATCTGAGTGTTGGCTTGTTTATATAGTCATATAACTGACTTTTTTTCCCCACAACTTTAGCATCTTTCTGTTTATCTCATGGTTATGGCATGTTTTGGCAAGTTCTTGAACTATTTATTAGGGAAGTTGGATCAAAATATAATTGTTTGCTATTTATATCTCAGCTTTTCTGGAAATATAATTAGGTAGTATTATTTGGATATATTATTTTCTGGTATTCTAGTCACTTCAGGACTTGCGTTACATGCAACTTAACTGGCTAGAATTAGGAAGAATTAGTACACAATAGTATACTAGTATTAGAATTAGCATTGATAATATCATTATTTTGATATTAATTATAGAATACATTCTTATTTTGATACTCATATATACATTGTGTTACACATATTTATTATATATAATTAGCTCGTTGTATTAATATTTCCATCTGAATGCTGTAGAGGGTCTTAAGCATTTTTTAGTATCTTGACAGCATTCAAAAATGACAGAAAAAAATGAGTTGCGCAAATGCCAAGTTTCCGTTGTATCCTCAGGCAAGCATGGAGGAACTGAGATTTTGGTAGCTTTACAGAGTAAGTGTCTTATGAAATATGTTTGCATCATGGCTGAAAGAAGGCACCCGGAGCATGTAGTATGGTGGGAGAATCAACCCAGATCTTCAAAGCCAGTGTATTGTTCACATTTGTTTGTGTAATAGGACCAGGCTATATATAGATATACAGTTAGTCTTCAAGAGCATTTTATTTTTGTGCTGAATTTTATCTTCAAAAATGTCATTTAGCTTTGTCTGTGCCATGGTTAAAATTTAGAACTTCATTCTATTTTCTATGTAGTAAAGGTAAAAATGAGCCTTTTTGGCATGCTGGGAACTGAAATACGTGTTCTTCTGGAGCTGCTTCAATGCGTCAGAATAATCAAAATTTATATAGCCATAAACTAATTTTTCATTCGTATCTTATTTTTGGGAAATGCAATACCAGCAGTGATAGTCCTATTCATGTGTGTGTCATTCAGGAAGGCATGCTGTGCAAGTCACACCAAAATAAAGCCCCATCATTGCATCCATCTTGGTTTTAATCTTAAATTGCAGTTTCTTGCCCTGATTTGGAATGTAGTTGCAGAAACAAGAGGGCGTGGAGCAAAGACACAGAAAAAGGAATAAGAGTAGTTGTGAAATATGAACTAAGTGTGGACAATAGAAGTGCTTCACTGAAAGGGTGGTTGTTTGCGCTAGTCTGGCAGCCTGACAGGTCTGCTTCTGTGTTTGGTATTGCTGAAGCAGGTGATTTATCCTGACAGTAACTTTGCCAGTGCTGCAAGAATCCTATTTCACTAAGATTAACACCTTTTCCCTTGTTTCTAAGAACAATATGCTTTATTTCTTGTTTCTGGAACTTGTCATCTGTCTTACTAGTCTTGCTGTGGTTTGTGTGCATACACTTCAGGAAGCGTTTTTCATGAACTCCAGAAATAAGACCTAGCAACTGAGTTTTTTAGCTTTCTTAAATCTGTTTGGTTGATTGGTTGGTTGGTTGGTTGGTTGGTTGGTTTTTTTTTTTGACAAGCCAACATTGCATTGTGTCAGGGCTGGGCCTCTGGTCTGCTGCCCCAATTACTTCCAGTGTTAAAAGTTTTATCACCTCAGCATATCAAGAACTAGGGAGTTTTTTGCCATGGTACTGTCTCCTGTTGTAAGACAGTGAGCTCCAAGCACATGAGAAAGCAAGAAGACAAAGGCTTAGGGTAGCCATTATTCGAGATGGCTTTTTGAGCAGTAACGGAAAGTATTCATATGCTGTCAAATGTAATTCTTAAGTTGTCCTTTAAGTATGCTTTAGCCTGTGATGTTATTTGGGCTCTTCTTGTTCCTCACCACTATGGTAACAGGTTGACTCACCTGTTTTAAAGGAAAAATGAAGTCTTAGGAGGAAGGAATAAGGAAAAAAAAAAGTCTTTATATATCATACAAGATTTATTCTGTGTTAGGAGGGGTGTTGGTAGTGAGATTGTGAGACTTAACTTAAAAGAAGGTGTGGGTTTTTTCTCCCTATGTTAGGTTTTAAAGCACAGCTTTATTTAGTAGGGTTTCTGCCCAGCAGAACAGATTGATAGCTTGTAACACTGGCAGTTAAGAGAGGGCATTGTGTACTGCTGGATACCAGAAAAGAGGCTGCTTGTACGGAAGCACAGTGTTTAGTTTCACACCATGATTGGCAAAGCTGAAGTTAAAACAATGACATAAATGAAAACTGGGCTAAATTTTTAAGTAAACTCAACACAAACTGTAATTTATGTATTTTTCTGATTTTTATGTGGATTCATTCCAACATTTCTTAATTTTCACTGAAAATAACAAATCTGAAATCTGGCATTCTTCTTCATTTCAAAAAGTAGTCTGCTTCATGTCATGGTTGCACAGCATAAGCAATCAAATAATGATTAGCACAGTTTTTGCTATGGATGCCTGAATTCCTGTTTTCTACTTGAGAACAACATGTAGCAGCTCAGTTGCAAATTGCTCATGATGTACAGGCCTTCATGAAACAGACTAAGTCAATCTGGTGACTTGAATTTGCATTTAACTGCTCTTCTGCTAAACATTTCCTTCCTCCCCCAATTTTTTTTTTTTTTTTAACAAAAAAAACCCACTGAAGACCTAGTTTAAATTTTGAGAGCTAGGGAGTTCAACAGCTTGACAGAGTTTTCACATATGAGGCCTCTGTAGGCACCAGAAGCTTCTGTGTCTCTGTGCAGCGCAGATGTGCTATGTTTATAGCTCCGTTATTTCACATACTAACAGGGAATAGTGCAGTCATCAGTTTTAGTTTTTAAGTCTGCCTATTGCAGTTGTTTTGTCTTTCACTAAGACCATGAAAACATCCTCGGCTGTGAAAATTAAAAAGCTTTGGTTTTGCTGTTGTCATTTGATTGATATAGCACAGAAGTGGTTCAGTACAAGTTAGCACAGGGTAATTCTATTTACAAAATCAGTCTTTACCTATAACTAGAATAGGTATTGGCATGATTTAATGCAATTTTAAGACTTTCTCAAGCCAAAACAATTTCAGAAGTTAGATGTTTGCAAAGGTAAGTTCACAATGACTTTCATGAACATCAGCATGGCTTTCACTTGTACTTCCAGTGCATATGGATGGTGCTGTTCTCAACTTATGTTTGTCATCTGTGCTTTAAATTTTCCTTTCTCTCATCCCCCTGCCCATGAATGCTTGTAGATGTTGTGAATGTTTTCCTTTTACTTCATCCAGAGGTGGATTAATTTATAGTACATTTCTGCTATGGTGCATCACTAGCCTCTTGCTCTGCATATACATAACAATTTTTGTAATATCCATCTTTTTCAGTGATCGTCTGATATATAAAAGATCAGTTCAAGTGTTTTCATTAAGCATAATAGGTGCCAGTTCGTAGGAGATGCCAAAAGAGTCTTTCTATCTCTGTTTAAATAAATTTTACAGGGTTGTGAATGCTCCAACCCTGGCGGTGTTCAAGCCCAGGCTGGACAGAGCCTTGGGCAACATAGTTTAGTGTGGGGTGTCCCTGCTTATGGTAGTGGGGCTGGAACTAGATGATCATAAGGTCCTTTCCAACCCTAACTAATCTGTGATTCTATGATTCTAATGATAAGCTTTTGTTAAGTTATTGTTTAGGGTTTTTTATCTATCCTCTAAAAATTAATAGGTTAATGTACGGTTACTGTAGAATTTTGTAGGACTTGAAAGTTCTATTAAAAACCTTATAATTTTCTGTGGAACCCTGTATATTGGCTTTGTTGTGTTTTCACCTTCAATGTTAAAAGATGGTTGAAAGAAACAGATCTATCACTAAGGTCATACAGCTCTGTGTTTAGGGTACATACATGCCTTTATGCCTAATAATACTATACCCTGTAAAATCTTTAAAGTTTTTGGGTTTTTCAAGCCATGTTGCCAAAATGTTCATATAGTTTTGTATACAAATAGCAATGTTGATTGCTTTTCAAGACAAACCTGAAGTGATTTGAAGTACATGCATATAGAGAGAATGAGTTTTAGAAGTAGAAAGAAGGTTTTCTTCAGTTCCAGTAAAAGTGAGATAAAACCTGGTATATATGTTCTGAATTAATGTATAGCTTCAAATGAAATCATACTTTTAGGCCCAATCTTCAGGAATTATAGTACTACCTGAAAAATGTGCTGTTTTCTTTGTGTACTTTTAGGTTTTTTAAATAGGGTGTGCTTAATCAGATGCTGATTATAAGAAGCAATAGACCTAGGAATAAAAGGCAATCACAGCTTTGGAAAGAAAGAATCAAAATTTATAGCATACAGAGAACAAAAGGCTTTGCAGATTACCTGAGATTACCTCTGAGCCAATTTCTTGGTGGGAATAGAGGGGGTTTTGTATGAAGTTTGGTGGGAGAGGAACAAATGGTGTTAAACTTTCAAGAGGCATTTTTGAGTAAACAGTTTTACATTCTTAGCAGCTATTAAACTATGTCCACTGTTAAATGCCTTCAGGGAGCTGAAGCAGTTTTTTTAGAAACAATATACAGAATAGCAAGAGTTTGGTGGTTTATTCTGCTGAGCTCCTGCTTCTTTCTGTTTCAAAACTTTTAGCAAATGTTTCCTGTAGCCTTAGTTTTTCATTCTGAAAAAGATGATAGAAGTCCAGGAGATTTTCTCTCATATAAAATAGATTTTGCTCTATACCAAGACTACAGTGGATAAATTGGGATAGCATCAGTCTTTCAGCATGTGTCAACACAAGGGGCAGCTGGTAGCTGGTCTTAGAGGAAATCCAAGGAAGAAATGATGCTTCATTTCCTGCCTTGCTGTTTTGGGCAAGGGAAGATCAGGAAAGACAAGCTAGTACAGTTCTTCAGAAAGGGAATTTCATTTCCTGCCTTGTGCCTGTTCTGTTGCACTGACAGCATTTAGGGAAAACTAAACCTCTGCCTTCTCTCGATGTATAGTTTCAACACTTCTGTTGGAGGAAGGGAGAATCCACTGGGCAGACACCGAGGGAGTCATTAGACCAGAGCAATTTCTGTGTAGGACAAGTAAGGTTGGAGGAAGAAGTAATTTATTCTACATGGCTGGGAGCACACAAGTATATTCTGACCTCCTTCTGTGCTTCCCTTGTACTAAAAAGCCTGTCTGTATTTTCAAATTAGGCAACATTTCCTAGCTTTGTGCAAATGCATAGAAACAAGAATGATTGTTTTTTTGAATTTACCTTTGAATGTGTAATACAAATATGCCTGTATGCTTTACAGTGTCTCTGTGAATGATCTCATATTTGTCACATGCAGGTTTACAGTTAAATATTGAAGAATACATGAACTAGAATAGACAACTAACTAGACATTTCTTCCTATAAGTAGGCCTAGTGTTTATGAGCCACTTATGCCTTAGTTGTATCGTCAAAGCATAAGCCTTTTCAAATGGTGAACATGTTTCCTGCCTGATGCTCACACAGATGTTTTCTGGTACTTAGAATTGTATTTGCAGATTGCAGAGCCAAGCAAGTTTCACAGCACGACAGACCAAACTCTAAACACCATTGCTAAACATAAGGGGAAGAGGAAATTATCCTTTTAAAAATTTCTGTCAGTCATTATATATGACAGCAAGCTTCAACTTTAAATTGGAATTTAATGGAATAAAAATTAAACTGAATATATTGAAACTCTTTATATGGAATACTACTTTTTAAAAGTTATAAGAAAAAAACCTAGAGGTGGCAAAATATATAATTTTCAGTCTGGAGAAAGATTGATAGCCTTAAAATGTGTCTTATCATGCCAAAAATATTTTTTATGCTAATGGACATTCATTATAATATTGCCTATAGGTAATTAGAAATTATGAAAGAGGGCAGGAGACCTTCAGTTCACATTAATAAAGTAGTGCAGTGGGGGAGCATATGTACTGCTGTCTGGCAGACAATATGAGAATTATTGAAAGGATGTTTAATTTTGATACTAAATCAAAATTGTGGTAGGAAATGGAAGACAAACCTTTTATTCCTTCCTATGATCTGTTTTGTATGGTGTATTCAAGAATAGTAAAGGCTATTCTTATAGCTGCTTCCATCACTGAAAAGACTCTCCCAAAGATGGAGGGACATTTGGGTTTGGTTTTGAATATGATACACAGTACTGTCCGTCTGTTAGAGAGAATGGAGAGGAAAATACCCAAGTGTGTGTGGAGAAAGAGAATGTTATAGCACTTGATAGGAGCGGTAAAGTGTGGAAAACAGAAAATCAAATATATTCATCACTATCAGACTATAAAGAATAAGCGCTTCCTGGAGCAGTTTGCTAATATGCACGTGGGAAGGAAATAAGAATACAAGAACTGAGAGATACTTTTGGTTTTTTAAGCAATGTTAAGGTATAATAGGAATGATGGAACCATTTGTTTATATTCAGATATAATACACTGAATTCTGGGAAATGCAATGTTAGGGGTTGTGGTATGTCCTCCAACTTTCTCATGAGATTTCTCTAAGTAAAAAAATAACATAGGATTGAGTGACTGTCGTGGTTTAAGCCCAGCCGGCAACTTGGAACCACGCAGCCGCTCGCTCACTCCCCCCCTTTTCCTTCCTCCCCCCGCTCCCGGAGGGATGGGGAGGAGAATCGAAGGAATGTAACTCCCACGAGTTGAGATAACAGCTCTCCAGTAACTAAGGTATAATACAAACCACTACTGCTACCAATAATAATGATAAGAGGAATAACAAGGGAAAAGGACACACCCGCTCCCCCCCCGCCGACCGATACCCAGCCCGACCCGAGCAGCGATCTGGCCTTCCGGGTAACTCCCCCCAGTTTCTATACTGGGCATGACGTGCTGTGGTATGGAATACCCCTTTGGCCAGTTTGGGGCAGGTGTCCTGCCTCTGCTTCCTCCTGGCTTCCCCTCCTCTCTGGCCAAGCATGAGACTGAGAAAGTCCTTGGTCAGAGTAAACATTACTGAGCAACAACTAAAAACATCGGTGTTATCAGCGTTGTTCCCAGACTGAAAGTCAAAAACACAGCACTGCCCCAGCTACTAGGAAGGAGACAAAATGACTGCTGTAGCTGAACCCAGGACAGTGACAATGGCATTTTGCGTTCATCAATCTGTAAGAAATGCTATACCACTTCCACTTCCAGTCTGTGATCCTGCTGGAACTCTGACAGGTTTAAACGGAACTGGTTTGCTATAACCAAGAATATATAAACTTGAACAAACACCATGGTGGTTCAGCCACCTTTGATTACTTCTGGAAATCCAGAAATCCTGTGATTCTGGAGGATAATGTGGAGCAGCACGTATGTGTATATGGATTGAAGGGGAACTGAGAGTGAGGTGAGAATTTGTGCTTTATTTTCGTAATTCCATACACAGCAAGAAGTAAAAAATGAAAAGATGAAGACAAAGGCATGATGAATAATGTAATATAAGCCTTAGTAAGTATTATTCTTTTTGATTAGCTATTCTTAAGGTTTCTCTTGAAGGTTGGGAGTGTCACAATCTCTCATGTGGTTTCAGTTTTGATGAGAGCTTGAGAGGTGCACTTCCTGAGGTGGTAAAACCTCACTCCAAGTTCAGGGTGTTTTAGAGGAAGAAGCCTTTCTTCCTGCAAAAGTTCTTGCAGACTTCTACCTTAACATAAACTGCAGTCTTTGAAGTTATGTACACTAGCAAGGCATAGAGTAAATATTTTTGAATATTGAAAGGGCTTGCTTCAGTTCCTTCACTACTGATGTTGAGTGTCATTTAGTACGCTTTGCGGTAATCTCTTCTAGCTTCTAGCTTCAGACTTTGAAGAGCTTGGGTCTCCTATATGTCTCACATCATATCTGATGGCCTATGCATATGACTTAAATACCTTAGAATATTTCAGAGATACTTATATTTAGGCAAGTGAACTGCTTCCAGAATGTCACATCGGAAACCAGACAGGTCAAGGTAACTGCAACCTACCATGTTTGAATTTTTATAGCACTGTAGAGACCCTCAGAATATAAAAGTGGAGGGATGTTTGCTCTAAATGTTTTTGATGTGACATGTCTACTGCCATGGAACAGTCCTTCGTGGAGGTATGTATTCTATTTCCCATATGCAAAAAAAAAAGGGGGAAGGGAGAATTGTTTTCCCTTATGCTACTTTAATCATTGCAGCCTTTCTTTTTAAGGAAAAGATCTTGAACAGGAGTTAAAAAAACAAAACAAAAGAAAACAACCCAAACCAAAAAACACAAGCAAAAGAATTAAATCCAGCTTATGTGAAAGTCTCCTTACCTTTTAGAAAAGAAAACCTAAATTTCAATTTTTCAGCATTGTTAAGCATGCAGTAAAATAATGCAGTTATAAGATTTAATGGCAGTATCAAGCCCACACAGCTTGGCTATATCTTTCATACGAAACTTTTCATGTGAGGCAGGAATGACACTAAAATAGTACATCTAACAGTACCATCACTGCTTTTCTGCTAGGTTTAATCTCTGAAGTTGTGGGCTGTTGCTTTTGAAGCTCAAATTTCAGCTAGAGTGTATATTAGATTTAGTGAGCTGTTTGATTTCATTACAAGGCATAGGTCTGCTGCATTCTCTGACTGCACAATCCACCTGCCTTTGCAGAGAGCATTCCTACGGGAATCAGGGTGTCCGTACAATGACGAAAAATTAAACCCTCCATTTGATGCTCCTTTTATTGAGGCTTTGCAAGAGGATGTTGAAATACCTTCTGTGTAACAGTCAGCTGGAGTAAAGTATTATCCATTAGTGAAGGTATAATGATTATGTGAATACATTTGGTGATAAGCTCCAGTGAAGCTCGGAGCATTCCTCGTGGTTACCCAAGGAGTTTTGTTATTACATTTCCTGTTAGACTTTGATGCTATTTTTTTGTCTAACACTTGTATTTATCAGTTTCTCTGTATGCCAGGTGAGGAGCACTACTCTTAGCAAGTTAATCCTCCTTTCTGTGTAGGAGATGTAACTTCCTCAGAGCAGCTCTCTACATACTAAAAAAATACAAAGCTTTCTAAAGGAACTGTCAATACCAAACTGGAAAGTGCAGTGACAGCAGCTTGTGTACATGAAATGGAGCTTGTTTTAAACTTGAAGTAGCTTGTAATGTAGCTGCCCCACCATTAAGCACAATGTGAGCTTCAAAAGCTTCTGGAGACATTGAACAGGCTTTAAGGCAGCCTTAGCACCGATGTGGAATTCAGGCTGCTCCGGCTTCCTTGGTGGCAATGCCCAGATTAGCTACTTGAATGCTGGGGGGGAGGTGTCCTTCTGAGCAACTGGGATTTCAGTACAGTCTTCCCTATGGCTTCAGTGCTGTGTTGGCTTAAGTAACCTCCCTTTTCATTTTTGGAAAGAAATATGAAAACGAATTATACAAACTTATTGGAGTTGTTCCAGTTCTGTTATTTTTATCCGTGTTGAACGGTGTTACTTGCAATGCAGCTGGTGCTCCCCACCTCACATTGGTCTGTGTTTCTGCAGAGCTCTGGCAATGTATGTTGCTGATTCCTCCTCTCCAAGACTTTTTTTTTTTTTTTAAGAGCATTAAGGCTAGTAGCTTTTACTTTGGATAGACTGCTGTTGACATTTCCTATGTATTTGTACTAAGATCATTTTAATGTTCTTGTTCATAAACTCTTTAGCCTCTAAAGCTATTAATTCCATAATGGGTAAATTGCCTCATCATCTGTTTCTGAGGCAACAATGTTGTCCCAGCTGTGTGATCTTTTCAGGATATTCCCAAAGAAAGAAAAAAAAAGTAATAAAGCAACAAGGTCAAAAACCCTCCAGGATTTCCCACTAGCAATTACATTCATCATAGGCAGCTCTCTGGTGGCCTCTTGGCCTCACTAATTGCCTGTAGTGCAAAGTAATTTTATGTCTGAAATACCTTATATGCCTCTAGCTTGGGTGAAGGCCAGACATCAGGCCAAAAGTTGTAAGTGATAAATCGTCACAAAATCCAAGCTAGTGAAGATGTAAATTGGCTTGTCCCATTTGCTGCCTGTCATATCTGAATCTCCTGTCTTTCTTTTTTCTTTCTTTCTTAATATGAGTTAGTGGTTTTAAACCAACTAGTTGGCATTCTGCAAAGGCACGTGTTTCCCCAGCTGCTGTCTGTGAGCTGGGATGAGTTTGTGTTTCCGAGTGCTCGTACCATTCAGAGGGAGCCAGGGGCAACCTGCCCTGTTCCAGCTACTGCAGCCTAGCAAGTAAGCATCAGAATCAGACCATGACATACGACATACTAATATGTTATTCTTAAGGGTCTGAAGACTGGTATGTCTCCTGACAAAGTTCTCTGTTTCAGAATGCCCTGCTTCCCTCAAGCAGTGAGGAAGACTAGATTCTTGCCATAAAAATAGGCTATTAGGCAATGTTGATCCGCATCATACCTTCTCTGTGTACATATGTACATATGCATATACCCGCATGTGCTCTGTCACTCCTATTCCTTAGTGAACACGGGAAACATCACTTTTTTTGGCAATGACTTTTCACAGTCTTTAAAAGCATTAAAAGAAATTTAATGTCCTGGTTTTCATTGTATTTTGTTAATAAAGAAACAAGTGTGGACCACTTACAGTCTTCCTTTCTAATTTCCTCCTCCCTTTCCTTCCCTATCCCGTTGCGTGATAGCTACCTGAAAGAACTAACAATCTGAGGAGTAACACTTTCTGGAATGTTGCAGACTATGGGTTTTCCCCTAATACAGGTCAATCCCTAAAGTGGTTTTGTTGCCCTACTCTCTCTCCCCCACCTCCACTTTTTTCTTTCCTTGTTCTTATAAACTAGATCTGTCTCACAGCTTGTACTATCCATGAAGGCAAGATGGCTATCCTGAACAGTTTATTTTTTAATATTTCAGGATAACGGCTCCTGGAAGGCAATATAGTGTTTTCCCATAAATCAAGTAAAACTAGGAGTATTTGGCAATGATATTTCGTTGTATATGTGTGTAGAAAAGCTTTTTTATCCTCTGCCTAGATGCTATGGGTATAAATTACTATAAATTATAAGATGCTGTGTTTCTGTGATGGCGTAATTTATTCTTGATCCTGAAAAATAAGTATAATTTTAATTCATTTTTAGTGTTATGCTAAGATAGCACATCTTCTTTACAAAACAGGGCTTGTCTGCTGAAATGAAGGATGTGTTTTATGTTCAGCTTTCCAGAAGTGTCCTTTGCTATCATTCAGTGTGACATAATAATAGCTTGGATGTCTTTTGCTTTGCCTATACCATTTGTAGTATGGGAAAATTAAGAAATCATGGGTTTAGTGTTGTTTGTCAAGAAGTTCTGAAACTTTCTCTTACTTTATAAAATAAGTAAACAATGCACATATTTTACTATACACATTAAACTATGCATATAGGTTTTTTTAAATTTATTGTGAGAATTGGACCCAAACCAGTCTCCCAATTCCAATCTTGAAATTGTTCAGGGGCTGCGATGTTGATCTGAAAGCTGTAACTGGATCAGGCTCTCTGAAGATAGGTTCAAGCGCTGAAGTCAAAGCCAGGCCCTTTGCTGGGGGAAGGAGCTGGCATAAGATTGGATGAGGCTCTGAGCTTCATGGTGCCAGCTCATTTCCTCTTTTTGTGCCTACTGGTAATGAACACTCTCCTTTAACCTGAATTGTTCCAGCAGCCAGATGGCATTGGTTGATTAGAATAAGTGTATACTATTAGCATTGGGTAGTATACTGGGTAATGACAGCAGTCGGTCCAAGCCAGTCCATCAGGTTGATCAGAAGTAAAATTTTCAGTAGCATCTTTTAATGATATGAACGTGTTGCTAATTTAATCTGTTTCTCTTATCTTTTAATTTCTGATCTGATTTCTTACTTCGCTGAATTATAAATGTCACAGTGATAGGAAAATGCTTTTTAACTTCAGCTTGTCTGTTGACAATAAAACCTATATAATAGAGAATTAGGTCCCAAAGACCCATTTTAGTTTATTTTCTAAATTCTGACAGCCAGAGTTGAATGTCTTACTGAGTTTACCTTAAAGCAGTCTATTCCACTGTCTTTTTGAGATACGAGGATGGCAAGTCAAATCACTGGTGACAGAGTAAGCTAGACTTGGAAACACTACTCAAACCCTGGCTTATTTTCAGATTTCTTCTCTGGAATTCATGGAGTTACATAGAGCATGATCTAAACCACTATGGAGGTCAATTAAATGCTCTTTACCAGCTATATGACCTCATGTATATTTCACACAATTTTCAAAAATGCTTTTGTTTAAAGTAGCATGTGAGCACATTTTAAAAGCTTTTGTAAATCTGTGGGATGCAAACACTTGCTTAGGTTGAATTTGACTAAGGAGGCAGTGATGTTAGTAATTATTTTACTCTCATTCTGAAATAGGGATCTCAGTTCATGATTTTGTGCAGGAAAGGCCTGCCCTCTAACCAAGAATCTGTTTATATGAGTATCAGTACTGTAAGCATCTTGTTTAAACTTCGATCTATAGGAATTAGAGTAACACAAGGAAGAAAGGAAGGACTACTTATCAGTTTAATTATCTATCATCTGGAGTCTTTTATTTTCTTTTCCCCTTCTTTAATGTTCAGAAAGTCAGCAGTGAAGCATCTTTTTGAGGAAAACATTGTCCAAAATTATGATGAATGTGTTAATACTGCCCATCTCTTAAAAATTAAGAGTGCTCTCTGAAGATGTCAAAATATGACAACATTGCTGTCACACCACTGACTGCACTTTAGTATTTGTAAGTATTGCATATGAAGAGTTACCTGTAACGTAGTGGTGCGAAACTGGTAGTTGTTAACCTGGAACTGGAGAGAGTTACATGCAGATTGTGAAACCCCCCAAAAAATCAGGAAAAATTTGTGCTAGCCAGCCACTTTACAATAGGATATACAAGAAAGAAGCGAAAACCTATATTGATTAGAACTCAAAATAGATTGAACTCAGGCCAGGTTGAATGGAGCCTTGGGCAATATGGTCTAGTGTGAGGCGTCCCTGCCCATGCAGAGGTGTTGGAACTAGTTGATCTTAAGGTCCTTTCCAACCCTAATTATTTTATGATTCTATCATCTTGTCTATCCTGAGCTTAATGTTTGAAGGTAATGAAAAGTTTGCTTTAATGTGATGCTAATATTCAGGCTAAAAGTGACCCTTTTATTTTAGACCGGAAATGCTTCTCATTTCTGTTTCTCAAATAACTATTACTTATGTCAGGAATTAAAAAACTGTTATGTAACTCCCCTGCAAAAGAGGAGGCAGATATGGAGGCCTTTTTCTTTTGCCAGAAATGTATAGAAGTGATCTCTACAGTCTGGTTCTCAGCAGAGCTACGTGCATCAGTCTGTTAACCCAGCCAGGAGAACGCCTCGGGCTTGTCGTAGACTTCCCTGATTCCCAAGCAGTGCAGCTTCATGCTGAACTGCCAAAATAGTGGCAGTTCTAAACTATTTTTTTCAAACAAGCCAAACTAGGTTTTCAACAGTGCACAATCAGGTCCCCACATTACCATGGTGCCATTTGATGGCATGGAGATGAAGTTATATTGGCATGCCCCTCCAGGACTGTGAGAAATGATTTTTTGAAGTTATTTTTATCTGTGGCAAGTATGAATGAGTGAATGTGGTGTAGTGATTGGGCATTATTATTGTTAATATTATTATAATAATTATAAAGAAGATTTTGTTTAATTTCTGGATTTGTTTTAAAGAATATAGGGTTCAGATCTATCCTGGCTATTGTTGACTGTTCGACAAAAGAATTAAATTAAAATGTGTCCACATAAAGTAAAAGAAATTTGATGCAGATGTGTAATTAAGCACTTATTTACTCATAGGAACATCTACTGGCCCTTCAATAAATTATTTTAATCTAAATTTCATTAAGTCAAATCCAGAATTCAAAGCACGAAATCTTAGTCTGTTTTGAGACATAATTGGATGACATTCAAAGCAGTTTAATAATGTAGCTATCGTTGACAATAAGAAAAAACAGCTTCATTCAAGGTTAGCAGATTTAACTTCAAAATCAAGAAGCACTTCAAGTTTCTGAACTGACTTAAAATAGAAGAACAATAATATTTGACTTATATATGTCATGTGTGTCAAAGTATGACAAACATGCTTAAAACTTGTGTATTTGTATCAGTGTGCATGTATATATTAATGCACATTATACATGTATGTGTGTGTGCACAAGCAAAATTACTCATGTTACAAAATACGGAACAGGGCAAGGTGTATACTGTTGCCTGTGTAGTGGGTGTATTAGAAACTCTCATTTTGTCTCTATATTTATTATCCATTTTAAGTGGGTAACTTTGTAACTGTGAATATTTCTAAACTTATTTGTGTTGCATACTTGAGTTTGGATTATGTAGGCATATTTTGAATCAAGCACATGCCCTGCCAAATGGATAGTGCAGTTTGCCAGTCATGTGGAAAAGCAAAAATCTCTGTTTGATTAGGTGCTGACAGATATTTACATATATATTTCACCATTTCCAAATACGTTCATATAGTTGTAAGCACTTCTATTTTTATAAAGCTATCTCTTACTCATCATGCAGAACTGTTAATGGTCCAAATTCAAAGAAACTTAAATCATTTAAGAGTGACTAGGGAATTTTGTTGATGAAATGCTAAACTGGAGTTTAGCAAATGTTGTCTATCATATTATAAGGTTGCCAGAATGCTGCTCTTGCTCATGCAAGGTCTCACTCAAGGTTGGGAAATGAAGCATATCTTCTCCTAACTGTACTTGAGGGTCTCTTTCGTGTATTTTCTGTGGTTGTATTTGCCAAACACCAGTAAAACTGGGTGTCCTCAACAATCCCACTGATGATCTTTTTAGTAAGCAACAACAGAAAGTGGTAGCAGTGGTGCTTCTCATTTCACAACAGCAGGGTGGGAGGGATCCTGAAAGCCTGTGATAACGTCCTTCTTGTACCCAAGGAAATTCAGACCTGCTTTTGGCAATTGAACAAGTACTCATGAAGGCAGGAGGCAAATGGTCTCTGTTCCTCCCTTCAACATTGCTCCTCTGTGCAGAGAAGTATCCAAGATTTATTGGTTCAGGGAGAGAGAAAAAGAAACCAACAAGCATAGAGTACCATTGGGTGTAATTTTGCATTGGTCTAAGAAAGAAATTACCCTTTTCATATATATATATATTTTTCCCCTTCTGTATCCAGGGACAATCTCTGTACTTAATGCTGTAATTTTTAGGTAAATTATGTTCTTAGGAATGACTAATCAAATAAAATACTGAAGTAATTTAGTGCATTGCAGGAATTATTTTGGATTGCTGTGCTAGGCTAATGTGGAAAGCAGACAGCTGGCTTTAAGTAATACACTAATACACTGGTATTGGAAGTTAAGCCTTTTTCAGTGAGATGAATAACAAAAAGCAAAAAAATACCTCAGAATTCTAATTCTTAGAAGAACAACAAGTTCCCAGTTTCCTAAGCAGGGATCATAGAAAATGTTATTTTGGTCTGTCTTGCCTTTCGATTTTCCCATGGCACTTAGCAAACTGCAGGTCATGTATTATGAACACAGTCTAATACCTAAGCTAGGATCTTAACTTCATTAACTTCCAGCTAAGGAGAGATGCCTCTAGCTGATAGGCTCATTCATTTGGCAGTTTCATCAATTCTGTGAGAATTACTGCTTTTTCTTTGCGTCTGAGGCATTAAATTGGTCACTGAAATTGAATCTCAGGTTCCTAAAGAAGTGAAAAATATTCCATAATGTGCAGTTTCTGTACTAACCAGCAGAGATTTTGTCATAGCCTTTATTTTGATGTAATAGTGTTATACAGGTTTTGAGAAATGGACAACCCACAGGACTTAAGGTTTCATGCAAATTTAATTAAGAAAATAAAGTAATATATGCATGCAAGCTTACTGAAGAGTCTCCTCACTTCTCCTCACCAGGAAGAGTAAGAATCTGTCCTACCTATACACAACTTCGCATTTTCATCGTCAGTTCTCCCCTTCTTTTTTATAATACCCATAAGCTTCTCCATGATCAAATGTGAATCTCCACAGTACTTTCTTTCTGTTCCTCAAGTACACACTAGTTTTCTGGGCAGGTTGTATGAAACCTGACAGCACTGTCTGGAAACCATCCTGCAGTGTGCTAACTACAAATGTGTAGAGGCCGTCAGTGGCATTTCTAGAAGTACTTGGCATCAGCCAGCACAGAAAAGCAGCAGAAAGCCTCCCTTTGTTTGGCTCCTGAATACCCTTGTGCTCAACCCTGTGATTGGAAACTTATGGTTCCTTTTAGCCATCTGATGTGTCCTATCAAGGGAACCTGTTTAGTCCACAGTTCCTACAAATACTTTCTATGGAAGCTATTGTTCTTATTTTCACCGATTTTCCTCTCATTATTTTAAAGCTGAGCAGTTTTAAGATCAGGTTTCTTATGTCCCTCATAGCCGCTGGCAGCAGCTTTACTTTCCCCATCCTTCCCTCCGCCTTTTCTACCTGTTTTGTTCCCATAACCTGGAGGCATTTACTCCTCTGGTGTATAGTTTTTCCCTCTTCTATTGATCTTTGATTATATTAGTGATTGAGGTTACTAAGGTCACCATCCTTCACCAAAGACTGACCATGAGCAGGCATTGTTGGATGTCCACCGAAAGAGACTTACGTTGCTGATGGAAAGGAAATTTCCTTTTGCTCTTTTGGAAAGCTCTGCCTTTTCTCCAAATAAGGTTTCTGGTGAAGATAAGACATTTTCTTTAAGTGAATTATGGAATGTTTATGGCATTTACACGATTAAAGTTACATTGCTATACAGCTGTAGTGTGTTTGGATGTCTTACAGGAAAAGAGTATTCTAATTACAATTACGTCATTCACTCCGCACTCTTCTTTCCAGACCATTATAAGTCTTTAGTCTTGACAGTTCAAGACTGAGAGGAAGTGAAGCTGACCTGACTAGGAATTGGGGTCTATATCCATAACCAGTAAAACCTGGGGAGTCTTACGTGTGTATTGTACTTGAATAGAACAATCAAAAATAAATAATCATAAGCTATGTGCCCTCGGATGTACAATATGTAGCAGAAGTACGGCAATAATGGATTTATATGTCAAAGCCAGATTATAAATGTGATGTGACTGTGCTTATGTAACAGGAAAAATGAACTGGAATGTTCATTATTCTTCTAAGGCAGAGTCAAGGCAATGTCACATTATACATTAACTTTGTACCACTATTCGTTGGGTATATGAATTATGGAAGTTTTATAACATATGACTGCATATTGTCATGCATTTTGATGATGTATTTTTTTAATGTTTGTATATGTTGTGTATATTCTATAAATTGTCTGTAGGCTGCAGTTGTCTGAGAACACTTACTGTTCCTAGGCTTACACCACTGAAATAAACTAAAATATAATCAGTTGCTAATAAAGTTGAGCATAGGATTATTTCACTGTTTATTAAAAAAAGGAATTTTAAAAAGAAGGCAGACTTTCAAACCCTCATTCCTCTTCTATCTTCATGTGCACAAGTTTGTGGCTAAATATGTTAGGGACTAGTATTTTAATTCTGTTTTTATAGACCTCATATAAGTTGTGGTCCACTGTACCGTTGCTGCTCCTCCAGTGCATATGACAAAAGATCTTTGCCAACATGCATTTGTAGCCTTTATTTCTAAAATTAGTTTTCAAGGATGGTGTCTTGAAGTATACTGGTGAAAAAGAGTTCTGATTCAGTTGATGAACATCCTTGTCTCTAAGTTGGAGAGACGTAAATTTGATGGATGGACCACTCGATGGGTAAGGAATTGGCTGGATGGCCAGACACAGAGAGTTTCAGTCAAGGGCTTAATTTCCAGCTAGAGATGGGTAACAAGTGGTGTCCCTCAGGGGTTAGCGTTGGGATTGATCCTGTTCAACATCTTCGTCGGTGACACTGACAGTGGGATTGAGTGCACCTTCAGCAAGTTTGCCAACAGCACTAAGCTGTGTGGTTCAGTTGATACACTGGAGGGAAGGGATGCCATCCAGAGGGACCTTGACATGCCTGAGAGGTGGGCAAATGCCAACCTCATGAAGTTCAACATAGCAAAGTGCAAGGTCCTGCACCCCAGGTCCTTTTCCACCGAGCAGCTTTCCAGCCACTCTTCCCCAAGCCTGTAACATTGCATGGGGTTTTTGTGGCCCAAACACAGGACCTGGCACTTTGCCTCGTTGAACCTCATACCACTGGCCACAGCCCATTGATCCAGCCTGTCCAGATCTCTCTGCAGAGCCTCCCTATCCTTCAACAGATCAACACTCCCAGCCAACTTGATGTTATCTGCAAATTTACTGAGGGTGCACTTAATCTTCTCATCCAGATTATCAATGAAGATATTAAACAACACTGGCCCTAATACTGAGTCCTAAGGGACACTGCTAGTGACTGGTTGCCAACTAGATGATACCATTTGCCGCCAGTCTTGTGGCTCAGCTATCCAGCCAGTTTCCAGCCCAGTGAAGAATACACCTATCCAGGCCTTGAGCAGCCAATTTCTCCAGGAGAATGCTGTGGGAGACAGTATCAAATGCTTTACTTAAGTCCAAATAAACAATCTCTTCATCAACCAGGCTGGTCACCTTGTTGTGGGAGATCAGGTTGGTCAGGACCTGCCCTTCATGAACCCATGCTGACTGAGCCTGATCCCAACATTTTCCCGCCCATGCCTTATGATCTCAGTCAGGTTCATCTGCTTCATGACCTTCCCTGGCACTGAGGTCAGGCTGACAGGCCTGTAGTTTCCAGGGTCTTCCTTCCTGCCTTTTTTGTAGAGAGTTGCCATGTTGGTCAACCTTCAATCCCCTGGCACCTGCCCACTAGACCAGGACTGCTGATAGATGATGGAAATTGGCTTAGCAAGCTCCTCCACCAGCTCCTTCAGCACTCTGGGGTGTAACCCATCTGTCCCCATAGACTTCTGTACGTCTAGGTGGAGCAGGAGGACCTCATCCTTAGTCACTAGGTTTCCCCTAGTGGCCCTCTTTTTATTGCTATTATATTTGAAAAATTAATTTTTATTATCTTTTGTGGCACTGGCCAGATTTAGCTGCATCTCTGCCTTTGCCTTTCTAACTTTCTGTCTACATAGCCTAACAACATCCTTGTACTTTTCATGGGGTGACAGTCCCTTCTTCCACAGGTGATAAATTCTCTCTTTTTTCCTGAGTTCAAGCAGTCTGGTTTCTTCCCCGCTGGTTTTATTTTCAGCATATGGTGACTGCCTGCTCCTGCGCCTTAAGGATTTCATTCTTGAAGAGTATCCAGCCTTCCTGAATCCCTTTGTCCTTCAGTAATGTTTCCCAAGGAATTCTGCCAACCAGCATCCTAAACAGGCCAAAGTCAGCCCTCCAGAAGTCTAAGGTAGAGGTTTTGCTGACCCTCTTCCTGACTTCTCCAGGAATTGAAAATTCAGTCATTTCTGATCAGTTTGCCCAAGACAGCCTTGAACCATCACATCACTCACCAGTCCTTCTCTGTGTGTGAACAGCAAATCTAGCCACGCATCTCTCCTAGTTGGCTCACTAACTAGCTGGGTTAGGAAGTTATCTTCCAAACTCTCCAAGAACCTGCTGGATTGTTTCTTCTCTGCTGTGTTGTACTTCCAGCAGACATCTGGTAGGTTGAAGTCCCCCAAGAGAACAAGGGCAAGCGATCATGACACTTTTCCCAGTTGTAGCTTCCTCCTGGCTAGGTGGTCTTTAACAGACTCCTACTAGCATATCTGCTTGGTTGGCCTTCCCCCTGATCTTCACCCACAAACATTTAGCCTTCTCACTCACAACACTGAATTCAAGGCAGTCAATGCACGTATTTTCACTCCTCTCTCATAGCTGCTGTGCAGCTTTTTTTACCCTTTCTTTAATATGTTATCACAGAGTCACCAGCACCATTGTTGATGGGCTCAACTTTGGCCAGCACCAGGTCTCTCTGGGAGCCATCTGGATATGGCTCTGTTTGGCATGGGGGAGGCAGCTTCTGGTGTCTTCTCACAGAAGCCCCCCTGAAGCCCCTTCTCCCTGCAAGCAAAACCTTGCCACATAAACCAAATACAAGTATTAAGAATTAGCATATACTATGGAGGGAAATACCATATTAGTACCAATACTAACAGCTACAAATAGTTGGGGACAAAGCTGTTTAATGAAAAGAATGAATGCTTTACTACCTGTAAGTCTTTGTTTTCAGAAGGAACTTTACTGCAACATAGAAGTTTCTGGAACTTGATTTCCTTTCCTACTTCTATTCTGCCTTTTCTTTTTAACCCTTTCTTGTCTGCCCTATGACTTTATTGTCAAGTTTTTCATTTAGGGACTTTAGTCAGACTCCTACTCTTGACCTTGTATCAAGAGATCCCTAAACATGAGACAGTGGTGGAATTGCTTGTGTGTAGTGTTGGACTAAGTACTCACAACTGTGGGGTTTTATTCAATTTGATAGGGTACTCCTTGTTGCATGCCTATATGCTGAATTGTGCTGCATTTATTTCTGATATACTAATGTTGCCTATTGAGTGGGGAATTTTGATGAAATAGAAGCTTCTAAATGCCTTTGGCATTGTTGAAAAAGGAAGATTTTTGAGATTTGTAAAAAAGCTCTGACTGAAAGCATCTGTTGTAACTAAAATGTTTGTGCTTTTGATTTGTGTCAAAGACACCTAAAACCTGAATACATGTTCCTCTCAGGCCATGCTTGAAATTCACAATTTCAAGACATGCTTAAGACCAGCATCTGCAGGTGAGACTTGAAAAAATAACTGAATTGAAAAAATGAGATTGCAATTGAAAACAGCATAGAGAGAGCCTCTAGTGCATTAGAACCTCCTGTGACGAAAGCTGTTTGCTTTCTTTTTTTCCTGTTGTGTCAGTACCTGTGTTATACCTACTTACATCATGTCAAGAAGTCAATAGAATTTGTAGTTTTCATATGTTATAGTGTATTAGTGTAGTAAGGTTTTATTTGGGTTCTTTGAATAGGTTGTGTTCTAATGCTTAAGTACTGTTAGTGTCTAAACAAAGAGAGATTTCTAAAAAAACCAAAAATGGGTGGGAATGAGGGCAAAGTATGAACAAAGGCTCTGCTACTTCTCTGACCCAGAGTGGTCGGAACAGGGATCTGACCATCTCTGGGGAGAAGAGAAGAGCAGGAGGATTACAATTTACAAGGAACAGGTGCTGGGGGAGACTGCCAGGCACTAAGAGGAATCATGCAGAATGTCATGCCAAAGCCTGAGAAAATTAGTGATTGTGATACTATGCAATATTAATTTGGAAAGAGCTTAAGCTAACTAATTGCCCTTTACAAATTAAGGCTGCACACTTCATGTTAACTTTACAAGTCTCTAGATTTGCTGAGATGAGAATTAGCATGGTCCTCCTTTACTGCTTTTGTAGGTTATGTCTTTGAGTTTGGGATCTCAAAATTTGTCAGTCCTTAAAACTTCTTCACCATATGTGCCGCAGAAAAATGCAACATATCATTAACTTCCCCTAAGTACTTCTCAAGCAAGCTGCTTTGTGAGCTGAGCAGGAGATGAAGGGGTTGTAGTGCTTTATAATCCCTTACCTTTGCTGCTTTTGTCTCCATGACAATTCACAGGTAGATATCAGTGATTTGGTTTTTCTACTCAGAGGGTGCCAGCAGTAACTTTAGTAATCATATTTAAATTTTCATATTCAGTACAAAACATCCCAGAACCTCACAGAAAACTCTAATGCCCTACTGAGATAGTGGGATGTGAAAATACATTATCATGATAGCTGGATAGTTAACCTGTACTGCTGCTGTATTCCTCATTTTTTCCACCCAGCCTCCTAGCATTTGCTTTAATTCTCTTTTATTGTTTCCTAATTTAGACTGTAATCTCTGTGAAATAAATTGTCAGGGAGGAAGTGTTTGTATTACAACAATGTGTTTGCTTTGCTTTTATTGTTTATTTTTGTTGTAAGCTCTTTGTTTATGGTCTGTGAGCAAGTGATTAAAGCCAATAAGGATGAAAGCTCAAATTTCAGACATTGGCAAATAGGAGATTAGTGCCTGAAGTCAGCCAAGGAGTCTTTAACTTTTGGACCATCTATTTATTCTATCTTACTGTCACAGACTGTAGTGAAAATCAATTAATTGGTACTAGGCTTAAGTCTACATATATGTATATATATAATTTATTTATTTATTTTGTAATGCCACAGTTAGCCCTGTCTTCATCAACAGGATAACAGGTAAACAAGTAGGTTAAGAGTTACTGGGTTTGAGTCTCTGGAATGCTTACAGGCAAGAACCAATAAGTACTGGTTAGCTATGAAGCAAACTGAAATGGGGACAAAACCAATAGGGCAGCAAACCCTTCCCTGAAGCTTATGATTTGTGCTGGTTCACTTGATACTGCTTACTATGAAGACTGACTGGATTAACTTGGATGTTTTCCCCCTTGACTTCTTTTTGTTCTGAAGAAAGCCTGTAAATTCTGAGTAGTCAGCAAAAAATACAGGAAAAATTCTACATATACTTTCATTTAGATTGCAGACTGTTACTAATGTTTTCTCATTCCCTATAGCTACCACTAAAGGGGCAGTTCATCTTGATTGCTTTTTGCTGAAGTAGATTTCAAGGCAGTGAACTATAAACTTCATCCTAAACCAAAAAAAAAAGTCTATTCATATCCTTCACATCTGTTAGATAGGCCAGTTCAAAGAGATATCTGCACTTAAGAATATGTATGCAATGCCTTGCATGAATGACACATGCTCTATCTAGCCCATTCTTCATGGAGATGCTAAAGATACTATGACAAACATTTCAGGGGAGAAAAGGAAGAGGGACAGAAGAGTGTTGTTTTGAGGAAATAGAGGTTTATAGGCAAGCTATAAAGCTATGAGATCTCTCAAGCCTGGCCTTACTAATTTTGCCCACATTTTGAGATTGAAGAACATTGTCAGATAGTTGAGAACTAGATGATCTTAAGATCCTTTCCAACCCTAACCATTCTATGATTCTATGATTCTATGTCTGTGTAACTTTCAAACACTTTTTTTTTTGGTGAATGGTGTTTCTGTAGGAAGATCAGGGAGTAGCAGGACAAAACCACTGTTTGCTGCTACCAATCTGAGGATCACCAATATTAAGGCACAGGGGAACTTCAGTATACTACTGCCTTTCCCAGGGCTACCCTTCGAACTAAGAACCGGAGGCAGCGTTAGTGTCTTTCCATATGAACCTACAAGGAGTTGTTGTAGGATTTCATCTTCACAGAATTTCCTCATAAGTTCTCAGTTGTGCATTAGAAAATTCATCAGATAAGGATGGGTAACTGCTGGCAGATAACAGTGCACACATCTTGCTTCTAACATCTATATACATGTTGTATGTGATTCTTAGAAATTCCCTGCATCTCCTGCCTGCTGTCTCACAGCAGCTGCTCACATGTTTGTAATTAATTCCACTACATCATTTGTGTTTGCTGACTGCTGAAACCTGAAGTATTTTGTTAATATATGATGGTCCTGAGTATTTTCCTTCTAAATAGGTGTGGTATGTGCTACTACAGTTCTAGGTCACATGTCAGTCCATACAATCTAGGGGGGTTGTCTTTGGTGCAATTTCATGCTAGGGACTTTTTTCCAGCTTCCATGAAGTTCTCCTTATGGTTTAATTCACATGAAAATTTTTTTTTTTTTTTTTTTTTACTTCCTGGTAGAAACTGATTTGTATTTTTGTACAGCAAATGGGACAGTTTCCTCTCACTGACAGCTCAAAGCTCATCCTTTATGCATTTAGTAGCACCCAGTAGAACTTTAGTAGTGCAATGAGCTAAGTTGAATGGTTTTTGCTTTGATGGGTTACTGCTTTAGGTAGACTGCCAACATTTTCCCAAGGAATTTGAAAAAATGTAGAGAAATTGGACTTTAAAGTGGTTTATACCTCAGCAAGACTTTTTGAGACAAAGAAAAGTCATTTCTTCAGTTCAAGGCTGTTTTTTGCACTAAATACAAAAGACCTGCAGAGAAGAGGATGTGCATGAAAGCGTTGAATAAAGGGTCACAGGAATTCTTTATAACAAAAAAACATCCGGCAGGCTGCCTGTAGGTGTCTTGTGTGTACTCATAGGCCTAATCTTGGAAACAATTAAGTGCAGACATATGAGTAACTTTAATTGTGTACCTGACAAATCAATAAGAAAAATTGAAATTTTTCTGGATTTGTAAGATCTTTAGTTTAGAATTTCCCTTTCAGCTGTTAGAACAAAACCACGTCAATGAAATGGGGGGGATTCATCCAGTATAAGTTTACTATTATACTGCAAGACACTGAAGAGCTCTTTTACATAGAATCATAGAAGAGTTAGGGTTGGA
>NW_009920371.1:122893-142134 GCF_000696875.1 Nestor notabilis | reverse complement strand
TATATATATATATAATTTTTTTAAGACATCTGAAAATATGAAGCATTTAGGCTGTTCTTGAGATTGCTAATATTCTCTGTTATTATACTACTAAAAGAACTAATGGGCTACTACTGTAGTTAGATTTACAAGTGCATTTTAAAGTGTGAATGTGCAGAGTGTTATGTAATGCTGGAAAAGCAAACTGAATTTGGGAGAGCTATAAAGGGAATTAAGAGAGAGGGAGAGAAATGTTAACAGTAACAGAGAACAAGTGATGTTTTTCTTCTTTTTGAAATTCCTTACCAGATTTTCAAGTGTATTTGTGCAAAGCAGTCATTACTTCAGAAGAAATGCACGTGCCTTTTCTTGTTCCAGATGGGCAATTTTTCCTAGTTTTCAGAGATTTAGTACTTTCTTTTGGTCTGTAGTTAGTCTAGTTTAAAAGAAAAACCTGAATCTCTAGAAATGTTCAGTGCTTAATTACAAGGAAATTAATGATCATGACTCACAAATTAATAGAGCTGGTATACACTTTTCTACGTATGAAACAATTTGTTATACTGATCTTATTTACTAACCACACAGAGACATAATCTATTCTTTAAAATCTTGGTATTTCTTGTATGGTGCCCTCTAATAAGTTAGTATTAGCTGTGTGGTTCATAATTTGCTAGCAATGGCATACAATAAGATGTGCCCCTTAATAAAGATAATCATCTTACATTAATGCATAAAACCACAGGTTTATAATCTAACTGTCTAAGAATATAATGAATGCTTGATAAAAGTAGTACATTATTTTTGTAATGAGTGTGTATAAAAAGGATGTATCTTTAGGGTTTAAAAAAAAAAGAATTGTAAGAAAGACAATAACTTACATTGCCTATTTGAATTTTACAGGAATCATCAACTGCTTCTAAGGCCAGTTTTCCTGAAAATGAGACCTCTCCTTCTTCACCAAAGCATCAAGCCACGGTCAGTTTGCAAAGTGTTTAAATAGATAAGTATATGTTGTAGAAACCAGGCTATTCATGATTCGAGAATTGAGGATAAGCCTGCTTGATAGTGAGAAAAATAATGGGATAAAGCAATTTGAAGGCTTTACATTTTTAAAGGAATGCACTGCATCCAACTGTGCTTTCAGAAAAAAATTAAATGTCTTTGATTTAAATACAGCTCGGTGATAGGAAAGTAAGTAAAAACTCTCTGTAGAATAAAGTTATGTCACATTACTTAGAACTCAGCTGATTTCTTCCAACAGCCGTGTCTTTTCATCTAGCAACTTGGAAGGTAAAAGCAGAAATAAACTCTGCATCTCCACAGAATCTCTCACAATCAGTAGTCAGTAATAGTTTCTAGTACTTTATATCTCTATTTTTCTCTTGTGTTTCAGTCTTCTTGAAAAGGCATAGAGAACCTGGCATAAATAAACTGTCTTTTTTTTGATTTAGTAGAATAAGTACTGGGAGAAAAACTTAAGCTTGTTAAACTTGCTATGAATGTTTCACAGACTTTTTTGCTTCAGTTTGTATTTTAAATGTGATGATTGCTTTCTAAACAGTGGAAAATGGTTAAAAAGAAGGTTTTATATTTTAAAAAAGATGTTGGAACTGTACAATAATGCTACAGTAGCTTTGAAATATGTGCCTTGATCAATTTTAGCAACCCTTTAGTAGGTAGCTCAGGGCATTAAAGGCACAACTTCTGTTTCATGCTTATTCTGCACACAGAGGAATGTTTGTCTGGCTTATTCATACTAATCCATCCTTACAACACTTCAGACAGTTCAAACAGTTTTCCACAATAAAGCAAATATTGTTTATTAAGCAAGCATAGTTGATAGCCTTATACACAAGCAATTATTGCTGCACATATTCTAATTTAGTTGAATATGTCTCAGACCTTGAATTATTAAAAGTATATTTTTTCAGAAGAAATCACTGCTGCTTTAGATAATAGAAAAGAATAATCTGTATTTTCTTTAGTTGTCCCCTGGGATTTAAATATTACAAAGCAAGCCGGTGAATTGTTTCATCTTTTGATCCTTGCTTTCTGCTTCCCTTTCCCTGATTACAGTAATTTTCCCATTAGTACCCCCTAGTGTTGCTGCGAAGTAGGGCATTATGATACTTTTTCTGAATAATTCTTTTTTGGAGCATTCCCACAGTTTCTACCATGAGTAATTTATTAAAACCATAATTGAGTTGAGAAAGTGGGTGTGGGTTGCTCAGTCACTGTGAAAGATGGTGACAAGCTGTTCCTCTTACTAAAGGCAAAGGTTGTTAGAAGGGTGCAGTGCATAGGTTTGTTAGTGGTGGTCTGCATGGATCACAAAGTAATATAAAGAATAGGCTAGGGGTTTTTTTGGGGGGTGGGGGAAGTGACTAATTTTTTCTACTGGAAGTATTATTTTGGGAATATATATATATTGCTGGCTTTGGGAAAGTATGCCAGCTTGATGAAGATACTAGGTTGAGTAAGTGTAGCAGTTACCACTGGAGTGAAACAACATCTGAACCACCAGATAAACACTATTATCCTTGAAATATGTTTGTCTTTTTTGTATTTTGTGTTGTGCTTGAAACATGTAGGTAAAATTCTTAAAACCAGACATATATCTCTGGTAAGAGTGTTGTCACAATATTCCAGAAAAAAAAATCTCTGATATTGTATTCTGCAATTATGGTCCACTTAAACCTGAGATTGAGGAGAATGCTGAAGAGAATACATCTTCTATTTTCATTGGATCTAGAATTGAGGACGTTTTTGTTTTGCTAAAACTAATTTGGTTCCTTTCCCTAGTTGATTGTTCCAAGTAATGGCTTAGTTCTTAAATTAGGAACTGATTGGCAAAATAAGTTAATGTTCCTTTAACATTGTTCACTGGTATGACAAGGCTGAGGCGACAGGAGCAAATGATAGAATTTGTTACCTCATCTTGAGAGTCACAAATGTATAAGTCAATGGTTTTCCTTTTTATCCTAGAATATTTTTTCAAACATTCCTTTTTTTTCTTTTGTGCATAGAAACTAGAAATATCCACTCCAGATATTTGAAACTTGCAAATAATCTTCTTGTTCATCAGTTGTCTTTTACCACTGTTCACTGGCTGATCTCCAAATTTGTACAGAGGCATACCAATATAAGTGATTTTCATCAACAAGACATAATGAAGTAGTTTAAAATTCTAATACTTTGCTTGGGGATAGAAAAACATAGGACATCAAAGAAATGTTTCACTCATCTGTTTTTAAAATGAATATGTTAATATTTTTATGCATTTCAACCATGTTTTATTTAAAGTATGCAATTATGTTAAAATAACTTGGAAGAATTTTGTCAGAGAATTTGGGCTGTTTGTCAGCCATCTCCTTTTTTAGTAAAGGACACAAACAAATGTGCTATTACACAAACCATTATCAATTTATGTTTAAAATTTTCACTGTCTAGTACCACAAATTATTTAGTTTGGCTCATGCAAAGAACCTAGGCCTTGAAGGAAAGCTTTTTACCCTCTGAATGGTAATGAGTGCTTCCCCAGAGGAATTTTCATTTTGCTGATGTCTGCGTATTTGAATATACTCAAGATGATTTCTTGAAGTTGTAACATAGGCAAAGATGGCTCATTGCCAGGAACTGATTGTTTGGGGGGATTGATTCAGTGCCATGATGGCAATAGAAACAGATTTTCTTTTATATATGTTATGTCTCACTCTTACCTTACAGGGTCAAGAGAAGTATGGGCTATTGAATGTGACAAAAATTACAGAAAATGGGAAGAAAGTTCGGTAAGTCTGGACTTCGGAGAAGTACGTGTGCATAAGGGTTTGTGTAAGGTATCTGACTTCTGTATGAGGATAGCATACCTGGTTTTGCACTTAGTTACTTTTTGTCTGAATTTGCCTTAAAGGTGTTCCTGTAGGACACAATGTTTCCTTAACCCAAAATATGTGTCTCTCCCGGGGAGCTAAAGATAATGGACTTGAGAGAGCCAGAGGCTCATGTATGCCAGGGTTCAACACAGGGCAGTGACTTCATGAAGGTGTACTGGTGAGAGGCAGCTTTATAAAATAGGGTTGATTGATTGATTTAAGAGAAAATCTGTATAGCTGATAGTCTGTCTTGTTCCTTGGATAGAATCAGTGTAGGAGGAGCTTTCATTTGATGTCCTTTGATTTCCAAGGAGTGCACATGTCACATGCTCCTTAGTTCTTCCTTCACTCTGCATGTGAAGGGTTTAAAGCAGAATGTGTCGACCAACCTTGGTCTCCCTGTAGGTGATGGGTAACTTTCTTTCTTTTTAACTTCCTTTCTCTGCTTCACAGGCAGGCATTTACATTATATATCATAACATATAATCAAGGAATGCTGTCTAACTTACATTTCTGGTATTTTGCAAAGAGTCATTGTTAAATACTGTGCAAGAGTGGCATATCCTCAGATTTAATTTAGGTTTTTTACTTTTTAAAGATTTAATCTTTTGGGTCTAATACTGTGTTGTATCTATCTAGTTTAATGTTTCCCATACATGAAGCACTTTTCCTGAGGCTTAAATAGTCAGCACCTAGCTGATACTCCAGACCCCCCTCACCTAGGCCAGCACAGCTGGGCAGCACATCTGACCACCAGTTTGGTTCCTCATTGCTGCTTCTAAGAGCTTGGTAGGAAAGGATAGACAGTGGCTCATGTAAGCTGCTACTGGTACAGGATGCTTTCACCATTTATGTTGCATCTGTTGGAATCATTGATCTGGATTACTGCGCTGCTGTACAGAAAGATGCAACATGGCCATCCTGTCACTTTTAGAGCTGTTGAATAATAACTCATGTTTGGGCAATGGAAATTGTCAGAGCTTGTCAAGACTTCTGTTTTTAACCTCAGGAGGACAGGTACTCAGGCATGAAATCAAATACTCAGACATCTGAAACAACTTATTTGTTCTTTCTGCAAATTTTAGATGTCTAGCAAATATTTTATTGCCAGTGTAAATGAGCTTATTCCATAGATGTGGGACACTTGCATCCCAGTTAGGTGTGATCAATCAGTTTTAGAATTACGCAGTACTTTGGCATAATTGACTAAGTACACAGTAGGCTGAGCATCCCAGATTAGCCCCTTTGAAATTATAATTGTATGGTGTTTCTCTTTGTGAACTGCTTCCACTACTAATTAGCTTTGTTTGATTTAGACTTTGATGGTCAGGCTGGGACTGTTAATGTGTTTCTCTTCTACAAATATAATGCCAATTAAGACTTACTGATGGCACAAATGACTGTATATATGGTTAAGTATATTAACATAAAGGTCATCCGGGCAACAATGATGGGCAGTTTAAATATCTACTTTTGAAGTCAATTTATCTTATGTTTATTTACCAATATTTACAGAAAGAATTGGATGTCGTCGTGGGCAGTGTTACAAGGTTCATCACTGCTGTTCACTAAAACCCAAGGAAGTGGAACTGGCTGGGTAAGCTCAGGAACAACTCCCCATCCTCATTTAAGTGTTAATCACATAAAGCACAATAAATTGAAGTACTCTTATTTATAGGGCATAAATACTGATATGCCTGCATAATTTAGAAAAAATAAGTGTAAGTTACCAAGGAAATAGTTTAATGTAATAATTATGATGTAGAAAGAGAAGCAGCCCTGTAAAGTTTTAAGTTTTTGCTCTAAGCCGAATGTGTTCCTTACTAATATGTTTGTCTAAACCATTTCTTTCACTGTTCTTGCATTTTTATTTCTTTTTTCATACACTCCAGGTAATTTTGAATGTAATAGATGAAATGAAGAAAATAGCCTGGCGCTTGCCGAGTTGCATTAGACTATTTGAATAATCTAGTATTATTGTCTTAGTCTTTGCCTTGCTGGATTCCGTACTTTGTTTTATATCTGCATAGTGCTTGACAAGTATTTTTTTAAAATCTATTTTGGTGTCTAATGAAACTCTCAAGAGAAACATCACACTGAAGATGATGGTTGTTCAATTTTTATATCACCTCGAGTTTAATAGCACTATAATTAAATGTGCTATATTTATCCAGCTATTTATTTATACATTAATAGGTATAGAAATGGTTCTTTACTGCTTGCTTGATTTTGGAGGTCTGAATTTAAATTGTGTGGATCTCCTAGAATAATTAGAGAGGTCAGATTCAGTATTCATTATTCCAGTGTATTATCATGTGAATTCCAGCAAAATTGCGTCTTACAGATATGTGCTATCTTGCTGTGCTTTGCTGGTCTTTCTACTTGGCTCACTTTCTCCTGCTGTGCTTCTTTTTGGGTAGTGAATTGGTATTGACAATTCTTTTCTAAAGCACTGAATTCATTTCAGAGCTGTAAACAGAGTTTTTTTGCCCTACTGTTGCTGTGGAGGGGGTGGTTGGGGAAAAAATGGGTGAGGATGAGTAAATAAGATTTGGGGTAGAAGAGAATGAAAGAGTAAAGTTGGGCAAGATGGTCAAGCAGAAGGAAAAGAGAAGGGAAGAAAAAAGAATAAAGATTAAAGGCATGAGATAAGGTAAATTACACTGTTTGGTAGGAAATGGACTTGGTGACTTCTGCAATTTATTTTCATAGCTGTGGATCCAAAACGTACTTTAGTTTTATAGGTTTAAGTACTGTGGAGTATTGGAGTAGGGTTAGAAAAATGTCAACAGTATGGACAGAATAAAGTGAAGCTGAATATACTAAGGGAGAATCTCTTTCAAGGACTTTGTGTTGTATACCTGCATACTTGCAGTTGGCTTTGGAAATACGTAATTTAATATTTATCACACACTCTGCTTGCTGTCTGTATAGGAATTTTCTGGCTTTTTTTTTTTTTTTTTTTTTTTTTTTTTTGGTGGGGTAGGTCTCAAAAGTTCCACCTCACCTCAAACATTGATCTGTGTCAGTATTTTAGCAAGGTGAAGTCAAGTTTTAACAGCTTGACATATGGTAAGAATTACATTTCTTCATCTTATGAGAAGAATGTGTTTAGCATTCGTCTAGTGATTGATGTAACCATATCTTCTTTTTTTTGGTGTGCATTGTTTTGTGACTTCATCACTTCTCTTCCTTTTTCTCATCAAGTCATTTTGCCAAGGGAGCTCAATTCCTGAGCTCTTGCTCTCGCTGCTTTCTTCTTGGAAAAATGCTCTCAGTCGTCGACCTGCTGTCACCTATGTAAACTCTGACCAAGTTTCAGCTATCACTGTATGTGTTCTTGTTGCATGCCTCTTGTCACTGTAAGGCTATTTGCCACTAATCTTGAAAGTCAATTTGAATTTTTCCAAGGTTCCTATTTTGTCACTTTCTATAACAACTGGTGTATCCTGGTTGCTGTTTTCTCAAAGTCATCCAAGATGCTGATTAACATAAATGTAGTGGAATAATCCTGTAATTGTTCTAATGGAACAAAGCAGAAAGAGTATCTGGTTTATCAGTGCCAGATTTACAATCCTAAATTTGCCTACTAGTTGAGCCACTAGTGACTTGACTAATAAACAGCATGATACGGTCAGTTTTTTAACAGATATTTTATGTCTAATTCTGTCTAACCCAACTAATTTAGGATGTTTATAAGGTGCACATGATGCTTTTGATACAATGATGTACATGTTGTTAATTCTAGCTGTAATTGGAGTGCCCAAAAATGTAAATGTTATGCATAAAAAGCTGAAAGGAAAAGAGCTTAAGGATGTTCTGGCTATATGCCATAAGCAGAAAGCTGATGTAACTTTGTAGGACCTTTTGTACATAATTTAAGTATCTGATGTTAGTCATGTTTTGAAGTGTACATGCCAAGCATGGAAGTGCTGCTCATCAGAAACATTAGTAGGTAAAACATTAGTAGGTAAAATGGTAGCTTGTTGCTCAAGGTGGATGAGGAGGAATTCAGATCATGCTACTAGTGTTAGAAGAAACAAACAGGCTTGACTGGTTGTCTAACTGGTTTTTAATACTGCCTTTTCAGCAGTCTTATCAGAATCAAGCTAAAGATTTCATGGAAAAAGATCATACTGAAGATATTAAAAGCAATGTTTCAATAATTTGACATTTTGAGGATTTGAGTATGTTGGTGATTAAAACTGTGTTGATGTCTTGGCTTGTATTTCCTGAAGAGTGGTGGGAGAGCTGTGTTTTGAGTTTGTTTATGGTTCCTAAGACTTCCAGAATGACCGTTTTGATGACCAATACCTTGATTTTTTTTTTGCTTTGGAAAGTAACTATAGGCTTATTCAATTAACCTTCTGCTGAAAAGGATGCAACTGCCTTTTCTTTGTCAAATTCATTGCTATGTATGTGGAAGCCTAAGTCACACAACTTATGCAGTTTGGTAGCCTTTGCAGGGCTAGTTTCTGTAAGGAAATGTAGATTTATTTTTTATTTTATTTTTTTAATATCCCTTTTCACAAAAATTTGAATTTTTGACTGTTGAAAGAAGGCGTGTCTCATTTTTTGGAGTTGCAATAGCAATTGCCAAATTTAAGCTGTGGGGCTTCATAAAATACAGCAAATGTAACTGCTCAGGAGGATTCATCTGTCAACCTGCTGTAATAGGCACATATCCTCAGTGTCAAATACAGTGGTGGTAAACCAAAAGTGGGTAAACTTCTCAAACACCAAGGAAATAAATGCTCTTCAAGATTCATCTCTGCAAACTCTTGTTTACTGTATTATACCACTGTGTTTATAGCCACGGATGTTATATTACTACTAGGACGAGGATGTACCTTAATACAGTTCATCGGTATAGCAAAGCTGATCATACAGGAGCTCAGGTGATTATCATGAAAATTATTTGGAATGGAAATACTCCTGTGAGAGTTTCAAAAAACTTCCTACATTTTGCTATGACGATAAAGAATATTTTTATATTTTTCTTGTTTTGTTAAAGCTGTAAGTTCTGAAGCTTCCCTACCAGCCACAAAGGAGCATGTCTCCCTAGCTCTATTTCTGCAGTCCATCCTTAGGTGAGGAGGACTTGGAACTAAATTGTTCTACTCAACTCTAATTAGAAAACAGAATTATGAGAATGGCAGGTGTCATTTTTACCTCCAAAGTCTTCCCATAAATAACATCCAGTCCTGATTCCAAAGAACGATGGAATATATCACAACACAGACTGTGTGGCTTGTCCTTTGGAGGCTTCCAGGACTTAGAGAAAACTCCTGAAAAGATTGAAAAGACTTTCTATTTATTGATATCAGCTCACATCTTCAAGTCAGTCCTTAAGCTACACAAATGCTACCATGTCTGAAGCAAGAAATCCCCCCTATTTTTGCAAAAAGTAGAGGTTATCTCTGCCATAGAGCTAGCATAAGCACATCCATGTCTAAGCCTTTTTTTTCTAGAAAAAGCTGTCAGAAGTGACTCTAGGACAGCTTTGTATCTAGGGCAGCTTCATATCTAGAGCAGTTGGCAGCACCATGTATAGACCTTTCCTTCTTTCCATCTCACACTGCTGCCCTTTCGTAACTTCCCAGGCAGCTCAAAAGAGAAATCTAGTAAGAATAAGGTGTCTACTCACTGAAACCTAAATTTATCCTGTCTAGTGCTGACCTGGTAGCTCACTTTTGTTTGGAGAAAGCAGACATTGCAAAGGGAAAGGTTTTCTTTTTGCTGCTCTCAACAGAATCTGCTTGCTTCAGGAGGATTCAATTGCCTTTAGCTAACTTTTGTATGTGGAGTGTCTCAGCAGCCCTGTACAGGACTTGCTCCTGGCTGCTGGCATCTTGTTTCATACATTTTTCTTTCAGGAGCAGAAAAGAACCTTGACAGGAAAGCTTATAGGACAGCCAACATGCTAAACTTAGATTTTCCTTGAATAAAGAAATAAAGTTTGTGATGAGTATATTGGTATATCAGAGAAGCTTTACAGAGAGGCTGGATTATTAGTGTGTTTCCCCATCCTTGGATCTGGCACAGAAATTTGAGCTCTATTTGTGTGAAGTAATAAGGAAGAAGTTTTCCCTTCTAAGAAATTTAGCTTCTAGTTTCTTGCTTCTTCTGTGCTTCTCTGAAATGCTGAAGGGAGTCAGGCCAAAAAGACGGGTAGAAGGCAGAGGTGTTTGAGGTAGTTCTGTGATCTGTAACGTGGGGAGTTCAACAAGCTAATGTGTTGGCGGGCTGTCCTTTTGCTCAGAACAGCAGTGGTTGTTAATGGGGTTTTTTTGGTCATTGTTAGCTGATTTCACCTGTAGCAGGTCATCTCCTGTGCTTCTCAGCATCATCTGAGTGGTGTTTTTAACAAATCCCCCTGGATCCTGCAGAGGACTTGGAGGACTTGATTTTAGCACTAGTCTCTCAACACTCTCCAGTGCCAAACTCTAGAAATAGGGGTTTTTTTTCCCTTTCCCCTACCCCTCCCCGCCTCCCAACATGCAGCAAGATTGATTCTGGCTGTCAGGAAGTGTGTGGCTGGGGTGCTTTGGCTGTATGTGAAGTAGTTATGTGAATCTCTCTTGAACAGGCATAGCCACCTACAACTGCAAGAGCCATAATGGCCCAGAGATTGTTCCTGTGGTCTCCACAGCCAAGCTGGGCCTCTCTCAAAAGCTCTGCTATAATTAATAGGAAATGTTCTTGGGTGAGATACCTGAGAACGAAGTTAGAAAGCAGAAGGTTGTGGGGGTTTGGTGGTGGTGGTTTGTTTTTTGGTTTGGGGGGGGTGTGTGTCTCTTCCCCCTCCTCCGGCCCCCAAGTGCTAGTCGGCATTAGGTAAATTAGAAATATTCCCCAATTCTGATTTCATGGGCAAAATAAAGAACTTAAGATGCTACTTTCCATTCAGCACTTAATTGCCCTTAGGACTCAAGTCAGGGAGATTTTCCAGTGGTAAACAGCCTTTCTAAAACACAATTAGCATTAATTAACATACATGCTGGGAATTTAATCAGAAGCAGCAGATTAGTTCTGTTTTCTGAGCTGTGTTTTCTCCCCTTGGATATGGCTGTTCTTGTACAGGCTGGAAACTTGTGTTCGCAGCAAGGAGCTCATCCTGGGGCTCACGTCCCCCAGAGCTGTCACATGAGCAGCATTTGCACATCAAAGACACTTTAAAGAAATAGAAAAGAACCTTTCTGATAGATCTGATGCTACAAGCTTCCCCGAGAACTACAGCATTAAATTTCTGTGCTACGTCCAAGTGACTTACAGCTTTCCCTGTTCCGTGTTTTACTTATTTTACTCACAGTTATAGGTTTTTGTTTGTATGGGTCACTGACCTGGTTTCCCTGAGGAATGATTTCAAAGCTATGTGGTGTATGTAGGTTGAAACTCTAATACAAATACTTTATTTAAAGAAATTGTGATACCTAATGTAAATGTAAAAGTAGTAGGTAAAAATAGCTCCCAGGTGTCTTTCTTCACATTGTTGAAAGGGTTACTTGTGGGTTAGATGCTTTTTTTTAATCACTTCAGTTACTTTACTTTTTGTTCAGTAGCTGGACTGTGAAATTGAGTTCTGTTTACTTGGTAGGCTGTGCTCCAGTATTGCAGTAGAAGCACCACAGAAAAAATCATGCGAAAAGCATTATTGGACATACATATACACATGCAAAATATAGATATTACAAAAATGTAAGAACTGCAAGTGCTCTTCCAGTGAAGGAGAGATGTGATTCCTCTCTAGCAAAGCCGCTATTTCTGGTTTGATTTTTTTGTTTTATATAGAAACCATTGGTTAACTGACAGAATGGGGTTGTTTTGTGCAGGTACTCATTAGCCAGTTTTGTTTAAAGCTTGGGACTATCTTGACTAACGTCAAGCTACAGTCAAATACTGTATGGACTTCTACCATTCGTGCTAGGAAAAAAACTTTGCTTGAACTTGGCATGTAGTGGTACGGAATTTTAAGGGCTTTAAGCTGAGCAGGTTTTAATAGGCATGCTTAAAGGGTGTTTTTTGTGGTTTCTGTTTGGATTTTGTTTTCCTGGTATCATGCCTGTTGATTTGTGGCAAAGTACTGCATTTGGGTTAAGTTATATGGGCTGTAAATAATATATATTATAATTCGAGGATTGCAAGACTTGCGTACCTGTTAGGAGTTTCTTTGTTTTAAGTTTGTCATCATTGTTCCTTTTTTTCCAGAAGTTTGGTGTCAATCAGTCTAAGCCAGAATTTACAGTGGATCTCAAAGGAGCATTGATTGACTGGGCCTCAAAGGACAAATCCAGCAAAAAGAATGTTATTGAGGTGAGTTATGTTATTTAAATGCAGAATTATTTCTGTCTCTTTCTGTCTGTCTCTTTCTCTCTGTCTCTGTGTATGAAACTTCCAACTTGTCTACATTTCTTCCTGCTCAAATGTAGGTGTATCTTAGTACCTTCAAGAAATGTCCATTTTTATCATGTTTGCATGGGGTGTGTTTTTAAATTTTAAGCAGACTGTTATTTACTGTTTTCACTGGTAAGTGTTCTTGAGTGGCTATATATTATCTAAAAGTTATGCCAGGGAGAAATTTGATTTAGGTAATTTAACTTATGAATTCTAGTGTATTTATCAATTCTGATGATAATCTGGTTTTATTTCTTTAAAGCTAAAAACCCGCCAAGGAACTGAGCTCTTAATTCAGTCTGATAATGACAGCTTTATTAATGAATGGTATAAAGTTCTTAACTATACCATCAACAATCAGGTATGTGTTTGAATTGTGAAGGCTGTTTTCAAGGTAATGTTATTTAGTAAAATACTTGTGTAACAACTGCTAGTGCTTTGCGTACATCTTAATTTATTGATTGTCTTGAGTGTAGCAGGAGGTTGAGGATATGGCAGTTTCTGGTGGTGACAAGTGAAATATGATTAATAACATCAAAGGAAAATGATGGTCCACTGGATTAAGAACCAGGAGATGTGGGCTGTCCTCCAGCTTGGAAATGAGTTTCCTTCTGTGGCCAAATATTTGTTCTGTCTCAGTGACCTGAAAGAGATAGGGAGGATCCTCTCTATCTCTGATAGAGAGGGAGAAAAGGGGGGAGGATGGCCAAGGGAGTGCTTCATGACATGTGTTAATCAGCATTAATACTGCTGTTCATTTAATAAGGCTGCACTGAAGTGCAGATCAAAAGCCCTGGCAAAAGATTGTATTATCTCTTATCAGGCAGTATAATGCCAACTATTTAATCACCAGAAAAGTATTCAAGCATTTGCTCTTGATATTGCCAAACAGGATTTACCATCTTTGAATTCAGAAGAAGCTGGAGGAGATCTTGGAGAAAATATTCCTCTCATATCAAGTTGACTTCATGTGTATTCTTAATTTTTATAGTTACAAGCCTGGCTACTGTTCATATGCTGCATTTATGTTGCTTTTGATGTAATGGCTTTCATTTCTGTTGGCTCTGTTAGTGTTTTCCACATATGGGTGTTTTCCACCCAAACGCAGGCAGCTAATATGAATTGTTTGGTTTCTTTGAGTGCTCATGGTTTAGGCTCCCAATCTTCTGCTCTTTCCTGGTATGAAAATGTCATGACCCTTAATAACCAGGCAAGGCAGTGACTCAGCAGTACCCTCCTCCTGTCTGCCCTGCGTAAGGCAACTGAGGCTACTTCTTCCCTGCTTAAATATAAACTAAGTTGGAAAGGCTGAGATATGTTGAGACGAGAGTGAGGTATTGTATGTTAGGTTGTGGAAGTAATGGTGGAATAGGGATGGTTTGTCAACAGTCTGGAGGAAGTGATATTACTGCTGGGAGCTGGTAGCCAAGAGACCCAAGATTACAAGGGAAAAGTTAAAAAAATAAATCATCGGACCATCTGATAAGCTGGAGCACTGAAGCTTTTGGTACAAAAGTCCATCAGATCTGAAGCAAACTTCTAGTTTTGGGATCTTTATGGCAACAGCAGCTGTGAATCTCTTTCCCAGGATAGAGACAGTAGTTGGAGTGTGATAAGATCGTCCTCAAAAGAATGTACGGATTAGATTCTGGTCTCTGTTCCTTCAGGCTGCTCTTGTGGCAATATGCTGTACAAGGGGAATAGCTATGTGAGAAGGATGTGGCTGCTCTTTTTTACATACGGAAGTTCCAAGTTACTAGATTAGACTTGTTCTGTAATACAAACTAGATTCCAGATGATATTTTTTTCCAAAGCAGTTAATGATTTTAAAATTTATCAGTCTGAAAAAGCTTTGAGGCCTCTTGAAGAGAGCACTGTCCAAATGGTCTTAGCTGCAGAGGGATCCTTAGCAGGGATGTTAATTGGGCAGCTGAATATATTGATCTTTGTGTAAAAAGGCTATCCAGTGCTTTTGAAAAGCAACAAGGAGTGAGTTGATGAATTCATGCTTCTGCTTGTTCAGTGCTCTGGAGTACACAAACTTGCCTTATCTTTAAAATGTCTTCCTCGTAACAAAAGACACTGTATAGTCAGATTTTGTAACTGCATGAAGTCAAGTTTGCTTCAGAAGAAGTGAAGCAAGAAGTAAGCAGTTTTGGAAGGGAATATGTTGCAATGAGACCAGAGGAAGTTTCTTTTCCTATTTTCTGGTATGTCTGCAGTCATGCATGTAGCACAGGTATGAGCCTGCACGTGGGCAGTTTAACAGTCTCTGGTATCTGCCTCCACACCACATGATCTACATTTTCACTTAGCTGCGTTTAATGACAGTATGCTGAGAGCAGTTACACAGGGCAAGAGTTTCTGGTGATGGTGTATCTACTTTCTCAGAGTAAATTCAGTGTATGTTTTGACAATGGTGAAATTTTCCAACTGCTGGTTCTATTTTCTTTTAAGAAAATTTGAATTGCAAAGATCAGAAATAGGGTAAATGCTCTAGGAATGTTGTGGGGTATTTTAGACTGTTACCAATTAGGTAATTCTACAGCAGACTTTGAAATAGCTGATGTTTGTCTACTGGATTTAGGAAAAAAGCCCCACCTTACTTTATTGGATCTTATGGTCAAATAGTGTTTGTCAAAGTTATTTACCCTGCCAGTGAGAATGGTGTAATTTCTGAAGACATTTTTAGCATCTAGAGTTCAGGAAAGAACCAGCTGAATATCATTATAGGGAAAAAAATTGTAATTTGAACTGTCTACAGGAAATGTTTGATAATGCTCTATTCTGTGAATTGGGAAACTGATCACTGTGTATCTCCTTAAATCTAATAGGTAGTGGAGTCTGATGAAGCATTAGAAGATGAGATTCCAGATTCTCCAGGGGTGGAAAAACAAGACAAAGAGAAAGAGAATAAAGACTCTAAAGACTCTAAGAAACTTCGTTGTGAGTTGAAACTTTTCCATTAATTGGTTTAGCAATGCCAATTTTCTTTTTTTTTTTTTTTTTTTTTTTTCCCTTCGTCATCTTCAGTACTATGTGTAAGTAGAGAAGAATTCAGCTAAAAATGAAACTACTCAAGTTTTGGGACAGAGTTTTATGTAGTTTATTCTAGATCTTGGTGCCAGTTAGTATGTTTTCTTCCATGTTTTAATAATAATTTTTGAAAAAAAAAAAGAGGAAATAAAAAGGAAAAAAATGTACAAATGTCTTTAGCTCTTACTGTATGATGCATGAAAAATAGGAGAAAACAGGCAGTGGTGAAATGGATTATTTTCAAGGTGCTGTCAAATGCACAGAAGTAATTAGACATTTGGTTTTTCTGACTTCTGTGGTTTTGATTAAGAATTGTGTAGTCCTTTTGCATGTCCAAAATGGAACATGTAAAGGGATTACTTGGGTTTTGTCTGAGGTACAACATCTGTAAATGTTTGCATTATTAACGTGAACTGCGATTTTGCTAAATTGCTAATGAAGTTACATTGGCTCATTTAGAGAACCTAAGCATTTTTAGTTACACCTTCAGAATTTTAGAGCTTAGTTTAACTTACCCACAGAAATTTCTTCCTATGCACAGAAATATATTAGTCAGACCATTTTTTGTCTTTTACTTCCAGGCCTCATATGTAGTTTGCAAGAAAGTGTTTATTTCTTCCAAAATAGTTAACTTAAGCAAAGGCAGGACTGGATTTGAAACATAGCTATATTTTAAAAATTCCACATCAATTCCAGATGTCAGCTACCATTTAGTTAGTTTCATGGGCAACACTTGGGTTTGCAAGTTTTTTCGTGAGAGAGTTGTCTTTTGGTGGTTTGAAAAATGGATGCTATTTACTTGGAGTTCCAAAAGGAAAAAAATGTGGATGCATTACAAATTCAAATAGGGTTTCTTATGTGGTTTTGAGCTTAATTTTTTAATGTTGGTTCCTTGGCAGATAAATGCAACGTTGATTCTTTGGATGTTCATGCTAAATGTGTTTCTCTTTTCAGCAGTGAAAGCACCTAGCAATATAGATTCCACAGATCAGAAAAAGACCAAAACGAAGCTCAAGAAGTTCCTTACACGGCGCCCTACATTACAAGCTGTCCGTGAAAAAGGCTACATTAAGGGTAAATGAACCTTTTTAACAAAGGAAAAAATTTGGAGAGCTGGATTTAGGAGTGTCTGTGTAGAATGGGGCTAAAATGGTCTAGTTTTAGAGTAAAACACATGTATATAGCTGGTTTAACAAAAGTCTTGGATGTATAGTGGAACTGGTGTTTTATTGTGATAATCATTTGTCCATACAAGGGAAAGCAAAGTCCTTTGGGTACAAAGCTGAATGTGTTCACCTGTTCCACAAGGATGTTTTTGTCTGAGTGGAACCAGACAATCATGTGCCATCTCATAAGAAAGGAAATACTTAGGCAAACCAGGATGAGGGTAAAGGAATCTTAACTTGAACATCTTTCTCCTCTAACCTTTTCTGAATGTATACCTTTTTTAATTGTTTCACAATGAGTCTTACAGATATTCTTGAATCAAACTTATGAAAGAATTGATTTCCATTTGTCACACTTGTTAAAACTTTGAGAGAACGGTATTTGCACAGGTTTAAGTTAATGTGTTTGTGTAAATTATTGACTTGGTACTCTTTGTAAAACTTTATTTATTTGTATGCTTTGGCAGGACTTGTAGGTGGTGCTCTACTAGGGTCAGAGTAGTGTATGAGTAGGCAAATATCAGACCAAATCCTACTGTGATTTGCCTAACTACATACTTTTAACAGGTGTGCTTCTGTTGCATGTGGCTTTTGATATATTTGTGTATCTGCAAATATAATTTAACTGTAAACTATGGAATTTTTGTTTTGGATAAGAAAGTATTATCTCCAGACTTTGTTTTGCTCTGCTTTACAGCTTAATATTCATGTCATGGCTCAGTGACATAACTTCTGACATTAGCAACAGTGAACACAAAGCCAAGTTTAATTTGTACACATGCGTGCTGATGATTGGATTTTTTTAATAAAGACATTAAGGAATTAAGAGTTTGTTTTTATTTAAAAGCATGGTGTAAATTTTAAAAGCTGGATCTGTGCTGTACAGTTTTACATTTACTGTATGAATGAAAAATACAGAAGTCTTTATTTAAAAGCCCAGTGTACTGTGGCTGCTACAGAACAAGCTTAGTACACAGAAAACTTGGCAAACCCAGACTGAGCAGAAAAAATAATGAAAACCCCCCACTCGAAACAGCATGCACTAAGCAGAGAAGTAACAGTGGTGGAGTTTTGTGGAAAAACAAAATTACAAAGGTTACAGTAAGGTGAGGGATAAAAGTATGATTCCTTATGTGGAAATTATTAAAGTCAGAGGTAATTGTAGCAAATCAGTTTGCTACTGCCTAGTATTTTCTGGTGCTATCCAATCTGCCATGCTTTATCTGCTATAGCTGCATGCTAGCCTTGCTTTCTACTGTGTGGGCTTTGTCAATCCTTTGCTACTGATTCCACTGGAGTAGCAACAGCAGAACTGAGGTGTTTTGGGTCACCAGCCTTGTATGCATACAGCTAATAATGCCATTATGTGCCAGTTTTCATACTGTATAATTGGTTTGGTGTGCTGTTTGCATTTCCCAAAGCAGTAGTCAGATGCAAGTGTTGTTAATGAATCTACTTAGATTACTAAACATGAAAAATGGGCTAGATGCTATGCATGATGCAAATGCAAGAGCAATTTCTCTCTTGCATAAGCTCTGAAGTAAGATCTACCAGATACTGTGAAAACTGCCTCTTACATACCTTATTTAACAGATTAAAATAAATTAAAAACTTTCTTCCCTTTAGGAGTGTGAGCTATTTCAATCTCATGCATCTGAACAGGGGAGGCCATCTATTGTTTGTTCATCTTTGGTGAAAACCACAGAAACGGGTCTCAGAAGGACTTTGGTGATAACATAATCTGAACATGAGGAGTTAACATGTTATTGAAATACACTGAGATGTTGCAAGAATCTGTTCTCTGCCCAAGCTGATTTTTATATTTACTCCACTTTATGATAAAAAACACTCCCGCTGGATCGTCTAGTTTTGCAAACAAGACTCAAAGCTACTGTTGTCCATAAATACCTGTATTGACATTCCAACCTTGAGGCCAGGTTGCCTATGTCATACTTGCATCCATTCAGAGCTCTTTGATGTAAAGGTCTGTCATTTACAAATCCATGTCAGAACTTAAAAAGGTTGGAAGTTAAAGACTATGTTGAAGTAAATTAATATGTGATGCTGGGTTAAACAGCAGGTGTAATGAAAGATGAAATTTTACAGGGGTTTCCACCAAACAATGCCAACAGCTTTCCCTTTGGTTAAAGTTTATTATCTCTGTTCAGATTTTGAACAAAGGTTGCAGTAAACTTATTTTGAAATCAGAACAGGAATGGAGTGTAACAAGGCATTTGAATCCATTATATTTCTCATTTCTGTAATGGCTGTATGACTCTTACAGGTATCTCCTGCTGGATTAAAATTATTTCAGTAGCAAAAGTTCCTTACTCAGAGACTCACGTTTGTGTATCTGCTGACACTTTCCTGCTGGGAGCTTTTTCTTGCTGGGAACTGCTGGGAGCTCTTTTCAGAACTTTCCTATTTTCACTCTAATACTGCGACAATTGTATCCAGTAGTCTTTGCCCTTTGTAGAGGTTTGTTTTAACCTGAACTACTTCTGTCACTTGAGTCCTGTTCCACTGTAAATCAGTCTCTTTACTTGGTTCCAGATCAAGTGTTTGGTTCCAATCTCACCAGCTTGTGTCAAAGAGAAAACAGCACGGTGCCAAAGTTCGTGAAGCTGTGCATTGAGCATGTTGAGGAACATGGTATGGTTGAAGTTTTTTGTTTCCAAATCTCTCTTGCTCACCACACTATCTGATTTTGAATGTTTTAATCCTTAAAATGTTGTAGATTTATTTGGGGAAAATGATCTGAAATTTGTATCTGTAGTTAGCAATGAGTTTT
>NW_009920371.1:113451-122862 GCF_000696875.1 Nestor notabilis | reverse complement strand
TGTGAATGATGTTTGAATGGGGGGGGGGGGGGGGGGTCGGTGGGGTCCGAAATGGAGAGAGGGAAGGAAATCTTATTTTGGAGAAATTGATCCTCTTCAGTATATTTCAAGCTCAGGACAAGGCAGGACAGCCTCCTGGCAGCAAGGCTCTAAGGAAAGAGGGATTACAAGAAGTAATAGAAGAGCTCAGCCCATCAAGGTGTTTTTCCAGATGAAAAGAGAGAGACTGTCAGAACGCAACCATTCATTTTTGGAAGATTTAAGCATACTAACAATCATTTATATGAAAACTTCCTTGAAACAAACTTCTAGGAAAAAGTTGTGTTCCTGCTCTGTATATGCCCTGAAGAAGACAAATCTATCGGTTCGATGCCCTTCAGCCAGTTACACCGATTGCTATGTGAAGTTTTATGCAATTCTGGACATTATCAGTATCCACATATTGACTCAATTTTTGTTTGCTTTCATTGAAAATAAGTCTCTCCTATTTAATAACTGAGAAAATTGTTTTAAATTGTGATCTTCTGGGTTGTCTTGATACAAGGGTCACCTCCACATTTTTGTTGAAAATATGTTGGTTATGGCTCCTGGCATGGCTGTAGTCTCTGCTGGTTTTCATGCTTGTTTCTTGCTGTTGTCATTGCCCTATCTCTTGGAAAAGATGACTGAGAGGCGATTATGGAGTCTCCATAATCATCATTCAGATATATACCAGTCTGTTAATCTGAAAACATTGTCTTGAGAATTAGGGTAAGTGTTACAGGGGAATACTACATGAGAATTTTAAGGCATCTTCCATGGGAACTTCATTTAGGATTTTGTTGCAGCCCATAGTCCTCTTTCTGAATGCTGCTGTTTTATGGCCTGGGAGGGAAAAATAATTGCTTCTATTGCTGTACCCCAGTTCAACAAACCGTGCCCTTGTTTGTAACAGCAGGATTTATTCCATTTGTGGTCTGCAGTTTGTGAGAAAGGGGTTATTTTGCTTTGTTCTTTTTTTATTTCTTTTTTATTTTAAAGGCAGGACTGCAGTGAAGATAGTGGTGAAGTTTTCCTTTTTTAAATACGTGAGGGGAAGCTGACAGAAATGAACAGCTTTTCCCCCCTGCTTCTCCAACTCTTCTTCCTACTGCCAATACACTTCAAATCAGTTCTTTCTGTAAAGGAATGACTAGTGGATTATGGGGAAAAGGGATATGTCAGATGGTGCTGTTTACAGTGCTGTGTTGCATCAGACAACTCCTTGAGGAGCTACAGGGACTTGCAGGTATTCTGGCAACACTCATCCTCTTAGTGGCACTGACTCACATGCTGCATTCAAGTGGAATTTCAATTAAATTCTTTACCTCCTAATCACTTTTGAGTAACTACAGTAGCAACCACAGAGACACGGTTTTGTTTTCTGGTTGAGTGTGCAATACTGTAAAGGCAAAAGACTACCCATTCTGTTTTGTAGGCTGTTGGGTATTGATGAGTGTGCATGCACATCATTACTTCTCCATGCAAACCTGATCACTTGACAACTTTGAGATGCTCTTTATGCATGACTTGATTTTTCTTAACCATACATTAAAAAGCTGAACATCCACAAAATACTTGGTTCTTGCATGCTGGACCCCCATATACACCCTGTCTACCCACCAAGAGCATCTTAGAGACACCTAGGATCATTGGGAAACTTGGAGCTGTTGCCTCATTACTACTGTTCTACTGTGTAGGAAGTTTTAGAGATTACTTTCAGCTTGATGCTGTCAAACCTGTGCAGGCAAACTAAACCTCCTCTGATATGCCCTCCCCATCAAGAAAGCTAGTTTAACTTTTTTGTTTCGTTGTTCAAGTGAGCGTTCTTTGTTACAAGATGGGTTTCTTTTAATTTTGCTGGGTAGACCTATAAAGCAGCAACATAATGATTCCAGAATTCATGCATGTGTAATGTATTAAAACAGATTTAATCCCTTTGTTTTAGGATTAGATGTTGATGGCTTATACCGAGTTAGTGGCAATCTTGCAGTGATACAGAAGCTAAGATTTGCAGTCAATCATGGTAAGCTTCCTTCAACTATGTTACAATTGCGTATTGAAGTTCATAGGAAGTTCAGAAAAAAGGTTTCTTAATGTATAACTGCAGTCTTTCATGGGAAATGATTGTCATTTTTAAAGTAAAATTACTTTAGAATTACAGAATTTACTGTGTAATACACGTAATTTGAAAAACCTGGCATCCTGGAGGTTTAGTGTTCTGTGGAGCATGGGGGCATTGCTAGAACACAGTTCTAAAGAAACATGGTAATAGAACTCAAATCAGAATGGTTTGAGTTGGAAGGGATGTTGAAGACCACCTACTTCCAACCCCCTTCCATGTGCAGGAACACCTTCCACTAGAGCATGTTGCTCAAATCCCTGTCCAGCATGACCTTGAACACTGCCAGAGATGAGGCAGCCACAGCTTCTCTGGGTAGCCTGTGCCAGGGCCTCACCACCCTCACAGTAAAGAATTTCTTTCTAATATTTGAATTTGAAGGGAAGGGATTATTTCTAACAAAGTAACTGGAAAACCAGTAAGCATATTAAACATCCACTAGCATTAAAATTCTAAATTAATAATTTTTAGCAAGATTTGCTACTCCTTTTTAGTATGTGGGTGTTTAGCTTCTCTTTACCATGCTCTGTGTATAAAACCCTTTCATATGGTTGTATTTCAGTATTTTTTCAATCAGAATCAATAGGCAGCTTGCAATTAGGAAGAGGACAGTAGCCTGTCTACAATCTGACACCTCATTTCCTGATTGACAGGATCTAACAGTAAATTTTGTGTTGCATCAGCAGCTCCTGTTCCCCTCTTGAAAATGCCCTTCGTGTAGTGGAGCTGCATGTAGTGCAGTAGGCAGAGTTTGGCCATCTCTGTAGCGGTTGAGCTTTTGTATCCCCTTTTACACTGCAGCAGGGCTGGAGTCTTCACTGCTGTAAAAGCAGTAAGAACAGAAGAGTAGTTCAGTTTATTTGTAAAAAGCTTTTATAGTTAAATTATTAACGTTAACACTAGTCATTTTTCTCTTTCAGATGAGAAACTAGACTTGAACGACAGTAAATGGGAAGACATACATGTCATCACAGGAGCTCTAAAGATGTTTTTCAGAGAATTGCCAGAGCCACTGTTCACTTACAATCACTTCAATGACTTTGTCAATGCAATTAGTAAGTCTGGAAAACCTATGTGTGCTTGATTTTTGTATAAGTTCTGCTCAAAACTTATAATTAATTATTTTCAACAGCAAAAAGAATGTTTTTGTTAGAACCTATGTAAGGTTTCCTTGACGTTGCCTGTCAGTAATGCACGGTCCTGCCAGGAGGTGTCACTATTTTATCTCTCATTAGCACTGCAAAACGTTTGCTTTTATTCCCTGTGTGTTAAATTTTATGATGAAGTTTTAAACAAAAATACCGAATTTTTGTTTCTCCACCTCATCCTTTTGTAGAACAAGAACCAAGGCAGCGTGTCCATGCTGTTAAAGATTTAATCAAACAGTTGCCAAAACCAAATCAGGACACTATGCAGGTACTCTTTAGACATCTGAAGAGGTAAGTAGCAGATAGAAGGAAAGGCTTTGTATTGCGGAGCCTCTCTTAAAGCTAACTAGTCCAGTTAAAAGTACTAGCTGACTGTTCCTACTGCATATTTCTTGCCTGTGTTTGATTTGATGAAACCAATCTGTCAGTCTGTATTTATACAAGCTTGCAGAGCACCAAACAGACTTCAGAGAAAATGTCAGAGTTGCGGGGTTCTCTGCCAAGCCCTTGTGTTTGAGGGATTGAGAGAGGATCAGGAATAGCACTTCAAAATAAAACTTTTCCATAGAGGAAATCACAGCAGCTGTAGGTCCTGATAACAAGACTACTCATTAAATAAATACTGTGAATATTCATTTGCTTAGGACTGTGTCTTTTTCCTGTTACCCTTCTACTCTAGCACTGATAAATCCCCTTTTTATGTATCTTTTGTTTCTCTTTCAGAGTTGTAGAAAATGGAGAGAAGAACCGAATGACCTATCAAAGTGTAGCAATAGTTTTTGGTCCAACCTTATTAAAACCAGAGAAAGAGACTGGTAACATAGCAGTCCACACAGTATACCAGAATCAGATTGTAGAATTAATTTTACTGGAATTGAATTCCGTCTTTGGACGCTGACACTTTTCTTGGAGTAGAAACTGGAAGTGATGGGTTGGCAGCAGTACTCCATCAGAAGGAAAATCTCTCGCTGTACATGATGTATTATGTTTGTGGACCAAGCAGCAACTTGTTTTTTGCACTTTTGGGAGGGGAGAAACAGGAGAAATGTTTGACCACTTTAATGCGAATTAAAGACATCACTTTGGTTTTCTTTGAAAAGTTCAATGTAAAAAGTGAATTGAAAAGTTTATAGTTTGCCTTTTTTAAAGTAGCATTGGAAAAATGTAATATAGGTTCATACACTGGATTTCTTGGAGAGTAAAGCTATTAATCTCAAACTGGATAATCTGGAATTTAATCTTAAAATTCTTCCACTTTATAGGGAAAAGTCCTAGCAACTGGTGTGGAAGAATTTGGTGAAGTTACATCTTAAGCTTGTGTATTACAACCTACTCAGATCTGTATGACACTTTTCCAAGGGGTTTCTGCATGCAGTGACTGTCTTAAACTTGTGCTAACAGCTTGGTTTAGTTATTCAAATCTAATTCTTCACTTGGTATCTGCTGTCCTTCCCCCAGTTTTTCTTTTCTTCCTTTCTTTTTATTCCCCAGCAATCTTTCTGAAACTTTAGTTTCTTTATAAAACAGCACACTATTTCAAACACTGAACTTGTAAGAATATCCGGCAATGGATATTTGTTTTGTGGCATAATAGAAGTCATATTTAATAAACATGTTCTTTTTTTCAGGGTGTTTCCTGAGCTTAGTTTTGTGTTATACTGATTTAAAGCTAAAATCCTAAGTAAATACCAGCTGTAACACTGTGTTGAGTTCTTGGTATAATGCCGTGGTAGTGGAAGTTTCTTGATGTAAATACAGGCTGTCCTTTTGATTCTTGTATATAGTTCAGGTCCTGTATAGTTTAAGAACACTTCAGTCACACATTTCTAATCATGGATAGATTAGCTACAGTAGCATAACGTTACCAGTGGATGTCTGGGTTTCAGCAGGGAAACAGGTTTTGGGGAGGGAGAGGGGCCTAACTGTGTGCACTTTTAGACATTAATTACATTTGCGGGCAAATAACTGTAATGCAAATGGTACTGGAGAAATACTGAGTGTGCTTGCTACATTGTTAATGCACTACAAAAGGAGCCTTTTAGGTTATTTAATATGTACAGGATATGTTAGAAAAATGTATTATGAATTCTAACATCTAAAAATAGTGAAACTCATGTTTTGATAGATAGATGTTTGATGGAATCCATGATGCTAAATTTAAGATTTTCTTTTTACATTAATGTAGAATAATTTGTAAAATTGATTTTGAAAGATTTTGTTACAGGGCGCATGGTCTGCTGAAGATTTTTTTAAATGTATTTTTCTAGACTAACTGCTGTATCTGACATATTTGTTATGTCTAACCTGAATAAAGAAAACCATTGGTTCTTTTAGAGTTTGCCATTCCCGCTTCAGACAACATGAACCCCCTTTAAACAGTAAGACCAACATATCTTACTGCTTAGCATGGACACTACTTGTGACAGAGGGTTGTCACGCTGGGTTAAAAGACGAATGCTTGCTTTGTAACCTGACAGTTTTAGGAACTTCGCAGCCCCTTTCTTTAACAACTTAAATTCTAATATAAGGTTCAAAGGGGGCAAAAGTAATTTATTGATATAAATTCTTTAAAACATATCCCAGCTTACAGTAGGTTCCACGTACAGAAAGCAGGTACATTGGGGGAATAATTGTATTTTGCCTTTGATTTGTTGTATTCCTTTCACAACACAGTTCTGGCTTACGGCAGAGGGGATGCGCAGTGAAGTACTGAGGTGTAACCAGATGAATGGTATGAGAATTTCATGAGCGTAGGGCTTGCATGAGAAGTCTTCGGAGATTAAAGAGAAGACGAGTTACCTTGTGGCTTTCTCGCTGTCTTCTTGTGGTAATGGTGAAGTCTTGTGGTTTGTTGCAAAGCGACCTGGGTGAGCATTGTGAAAGCCCCGTCTCCCGTTGCGTTGTCAGCTCCTGGTAGGCTGTCAAACAGGAGCAGTGCTGAGTGGCAGGTGTGCCTCGGGCTACCAGAAAGTATCAGCAAAGCTGAAATCTGTTGCGGTGGATTATTCAAATCCCAACTTCAGCTGTGAAATGAAAAAGAATTCCCACTGCTAAATGAGAGGGCTTATCCACAGGTCACCTTTTCTGTATGAGTGCTATGTTTTTCAAAGAAAGAATGCCTTTTTAGAAGAATTTGATAATGAGGATGTCACACTTTTCCTTGTATTCCCCCCAAATAAAGCATTCTGTTACTACAATTTATGGTATGGTTTTGTGCAGTGAAGTTGTCATGGTTTAATGTTCTCATTTTTAGTTTGGGGAGGGGAGCCTATCTTTAATTGGTGTAGCTAAACACTTGAAGCAGTCGGGAAGAGGAGGCTGTCCAAGCTCATGGTATGCTTGTCGTGACCAACTTGAAACTGTGTGTCAGCAGATTGGGTTTCTTCACTGCTTGAAATGCTTTGTCTTGTTCCAGCAGTTAGCTTCTTTTTAAAAATTCAAACCCAGATTTTTGTATAAAGGTAACAGGGGAAAACTCTTTGTATTAGATGAAACATAATTACACGTTCCTCAGTTTCAGCTTTAAATCAGACTTGGTTTTAAAACCATTTTTCTACTTTAAAACCAGTTTGAAAACTGAATATAAACTTTCGCAGTCATAACCACTCAAAGATACTGGAGGTCAAATGTAAGGTGTCGGTGCCAGCTGAAGTTTTGTTCCAGCAGTAGAGCTGTGTTCAGCTCTTACAGACAAGCAGCACAACATTAGCACCAAGCAATTCTCAGATGTGTACTTGATCTGTACCAGTTACGGGTTTCTTCACTGTAAAGCTTGAGAGAGAATGAGCACAAAAAAGACAAGGCAAAAGAGTCATTTTGTGTAAACTAATTGTTTTCTATCAGTGTTGCATCTAAGTGAAGCTTCCTGTGTGCAAGTGGATCAGTCACCCTGACCACCTAGGCCCAGACTTCCCATCTTCACAGAAAGGCATGATAAATTCCCTTTGTACTGAACCCGTTGTATCCTGGCAAGTGAATCCTCAGCTAGCAGAGTGAGAGAGAAGGGAGTTTGTAGGTAAACCAGCATCAGTTTATTCCGATGTGGAGCCCTGACTTTTTCCCCTTAGCGAGAACAGCTTTTTTTAGCCCCAAAGTAATGATATTTTCTGAATCAATTGGTTAATTCATAAGGCATCACATAAACTGAGCACAGTGGGGCATTCTGCTGGGCGAAGGGGGAGGTACAGCATTTCTAATGAGGCCTTCTGCAGCCGCCGGGGAGAGGAGAGCTTCTCCGAAGAATCTTAATTAGCCTCCACAATTGTGGAGTTTTGTGGGCAAGCAGCTGGTAGGACTGGATCAGACCTTTACAAAAGTAGCCCTATGTGATTGTGGGACTTAAATGAACATCTCCCCCCCAGCATTCTTGTAAACAGAGCACTTGTAAAACAAGATCACACTGTGTAACAAACCAACATGAAAGACATTCAGAGGCCAGTTGGCCTCTTGGTCCTTTTTACTGCCTTGAGAATTAAATAGCAGCTCTAATATTAGAATTTCCTACAACTGGATTTGAGTTTGTTAAGGAATCTAGCTACTGTCTTTCAAAAGAAGAAATCTTGCATTGCATTCAGCAACCTCAGAACTGAAAATTGGAACATGCAGGGAGATCATCAGGTTTATTTCTCATAGAAGCTCATCTTGCAGCTTATTGCACTGAAATGTAATTGGCTACAGAAGGGGAGAGCGGCTCCTTAGTGTGGGAATAAGTAAATACGAAACACTGGTGGCAACCAGACAAAGCAGGTGTGATGGACAAGCAAGATGGCAAAGAAACAGTCACTTAGAAAATCTGCAGGAATCCAGGCCAGAAACCTGGGCGACAGACAGGCTGCCAGGAGTTTGGGTTTGGGTTCTTTTCTCTTTTTCTTCTTTGTCCACACAATGCAGATGAAGGCCTGGTTATGTTTCGTAAGGGTAAGTTGCTCTGTAAAGAGGTGGAGTTCAAGTGACATTACAAAACAGCAGTGCCCACCTTTCTCTGGACTTTTCCATAGCAGCTTCTCTGTGTCAGCTGATGTGCTTCTCTTCAGGTTCAGTTGACACAAACATCCGAGTGCTAATGGGGTTCAAGAACTGTGTTCCTTCGATGTAATCGTGAATGCACAACTAACATCTGCGCGATGATACGAAAATAAACTTGTCCTCAGTCCAGCAGCGTTGTGCTGGTGGCACTGGGTGCACCATCTGAGCCCCTAACCAGATCCCGAAGAGCACAAGATTGCTTTTTCAATCTCAGCACACCAGAAGAAAGAAATGTATGAAGCTGAAAACTGGAAATATGCAGAAAAAAATAAAACCTCAAGCTAATCTATCTCCACAATCAGTTTAGATTTGCATATATGGTATCAATCTCCTCAGAATAGTTTGAAAAGTCATAGTGTGAAAGAAACAGCTGTCCTCACAAAACATAAATACTGTAATTAAAAGCTGTCATTTTTCATAGCATATGTTAAACATTGGTCTAGTTATCATAGAATGGTTTGGGTTGGAAGGGACCCTAAGGTCATCTACTTCCAACCCCTGCCACAGGCAGGGACACCTTCCACCAGACCAGGCTGCTCCAAGCCCCTGTGTCCACCCTGGCCTGGAGCACGGCCAGGGATGGGGCAGCCACAGCTTCCTTGGGCAGACTGTGCCAGTGTCTCACCACCCTCATATAAATCTCCTGTTCATCATGTGCTGAAGCCCAATGGCTGAATCAAAGCACTGTCACTGTGTTACCTGGCCACCGAGGTGTCAGAGCCCTTTGCCTTTTCTTTACCAAGAGGGTTCACCTGCCTGCTGCAGGGATGCTCTCCCTGGGGCTAAGTGAGTGTATCTTCTGCGGGTGCTGGCCTTGGCAAGGCTCCTGCCAACACACGTGTGACCTGCTCAACTTCACAGCTTGCTTCTGTGAAACAAAATGGAGACATGGCTGTGTAAGAGGTGCAAAAGGTCCTCTGGCCTGCCCTTAAAGCATTATGTACAACGAAGGATGCCACCATATTCGCCGCTATGAAATGGCTGTTTCATAGCTGAGGTGCTGTTCTCATTAATATACTAGTCCTGCTCTAAGTTTTCTCTTTGAAGTGTTAAGGAGAAAACTCCTTTTCCTCTTAATCTCTCCCTTTCCCTGCATCC
>NW_009920371.1:103054-113420 GCF_000696875.1 Nestor notabilis | reverse complement strand
TTCCTGCTGCACTGAGAGTCAGTCTGACTTGGACCATTTGCTTCCTTATTTGTACAACAGCCCGAAGCCTGGGGATTGGAATGTGCTGTGCTCTGCCTAGAGCGCCGCTTCGCCTGCAGAGGCTGAGGCACCAGCCACTCTGCCATAGACACTTCATTAAGATGCAGGCAGCAGCGTTAATGCTGAATGGTGATGTAAATGGGGGGAAAAATAAAAAAAGGAAAAAAAAAATCGCAGACTAGGATAACAAAGGAATGGTCCTTTCCAGGTGATAGTTAAAGCAGGCTGCGTGCTGCTCCTCCGCTTACTAAAGTGCCCAGTCTTCTTGTGTATTGCAGCAATGTATGTAGGCCTAGCAATGAGGTATTATATTTGGCGCGAGAGTGAGGGAAAGCCGTGTAACTCCACCATCCATACCGCTTGTGTAGGCTGAGCTGTGAGCCACCTGCCAAGAGGATGCATAGTCTTCAGGTTTGCATTAAAACACTGAGGCTATAGGCCAGGGTCGTGCTTGTCCCTGTCTTTTGCTTGAGCTTCCCAGCCTGCCCCATTTAAATGTATGAAAATAAGTAACTTTCAGCCTTTCCTGTTTGTGGATTACAGCAGCTGCGTGCAGCAAGCCAAGTGCTCAGTGTGTCCATGGGTACAGCTTCTTCCCCTGCATGTACACAATTTAGTTAAGAGGAGGAGAAGACAGTTTATTATAAACATTGAACAGTGGGCGGCATCATTAGCTCTTAAATATCATAACTAACTCCCCAGGTGGTTGTCCTAATGCGTTCTGGGCTCTTTGCATCCCTGAGATAAAAGGAAAGCCTGAGCACGTGAGGGCAGGATGCTGCACAATGAAAGGCTGAGTGCTGCTGTTGCAGGCAAGGCGAACACCATTTTGCCATCATCAGTCTCAGAAGTGATGCCTGTGCTGTGCGAGCCAGAGGTGGGGACTTGCGCCTTTCCTTCCTTCCTGCTGCCTTTCTAATTTACTAAGTCATGAGCTAAGGCTTGTGGCATGTTGCAGGCCAGACAGCACGATTACTATGGTCCTCTCTGGTTTTAAAGAATCTATGAATGAAGCTGGCGTGTAGCCTTCCATTTAGCCATTGGTTTCCTTGTTCCTGCTTGGCCGTTCACAACCTGTATCAGCTGAAAGTGCTTTTCCCGGCCAAAGCTTCATTCCCATTTCTCTCCTAATGTGACGCTGCTCAGTGGAACAAACCTGTCTCATCACCCACTGCAGCACTGGCAGTCCCACTGCGCTGGAGCATTCCTGGGGACTGGGATGGCCACGGTGGTACCAGGTACTGCCGCTGTCCCCACTAGTGACCATGAGTTCAATAAAGTCCTGTTAAAGTTACTCTTTGTTTACTGCAGCCTGAAATACCAGATGGGTGCTTGCAGCCACAAAGGCTTCCGTCTTTTAAATGCTTCACACCAGATACAAAGAAATCCTCAAAGCCATGAGCCCTGGCAGCACCCACCAGCACGGTCCTGCTGTGGGATGTGGCACCAGCACTGCAGTTTCTCCCCCAGCCCAGCAGTGGAAGCCTCTCTGGGACTAAACAGGGTAGACTGGTCTAGCAGGCAGCCTGCAGAGCACCGGTCCCTGCTTGGACACAGCCGGGACATAGCACTCCCTGGCCATAGGCATGGGCACCAAAGGCAACTGCAGAGAGAGAAGCCAGGGCTGGGAGACACAGAGCTGTGTTTCTCCCAGGCCCAGCAGCAGTTTGGGCTGCTCTTAAAGACCTCTACTGATGGAAAAGGGTAGGGTCTCCCAAACAGTCTTATCCAGCATGTAATTCTCATCCCACTCACAAAGCTTTTCTTTTTGCACATCTAAGTAGCCCTTGCTGCAGTTGACTTTCATCTTTTTCCTTACTCCTTATCCATTGCTTTTATCCCATTCTGCAAGCTACTTTTCCCTGCATCTCTATGTACACAATAGCAGTCCATTAAACTGTAAAAGGTTACCGTGTCTCACTTCTCCCTTCTCTAGACTAAGCAAACTCAATCCTCCTAATCTTTCCTTGGATGTCACGCAGCTGGCTGGTTCAAGCATGGGACACATCCCCTCAAGGAGAAGCCTTCAGCATCCACATATTAAATAAAAATAAGTTGCAGAATGCTCTTCACTTCTTCACTTTTTGATACCCACCCTCCAGCCCCAGCCCCAGCCTTCTGCTTTGTTTGTCCAAGCCCACTGCTGTGTCCTGGAAGCTCCCACTGTTGGCTGACAGAGACTCTGGCCTGGGTGTCCCTGAATCCACCCCTGAATCCCTGATTCCCAGCCACTTATGGGACTAGATACGTTACAACCCCTGAACCTATGCAGTAAATGAGGCACATTTTGCTTTCTGAAGCAATTAGCCAGCAGTTAGGCCCCTATGCCCTATTTTAGATAGAGCAGAGTGGCTTAAGGGCCAGTGCTGTAGCTACCATACCCCAGCCTGGAAGTCTATGCGTGCCCTGGTGGGGTTTTGAGGGGGAGAGGTGTGCAAATCAATCTGCCTGACATCTGTAGGGACACATTGCTGGGAGAAACAAAAGCTCAGATTAAGAGCTGATAATTCAAAGTGCTCCAAAATTTATACATTACTCAGAAGTGTTGGCAAGGAAAAATGGCCTTAGTTAAGTAAAAGGGAGGAAAGTGAAAACCATCATGGGCAGCTGCACTAGAACTGAGGTATTTTCTCTTACTCCATTCCAGAACGTCAGGTTTGGGTGATATCAACACCCAGGTAACTGCAACTCTTGCTATCCATGTGAACAAAAGTTTTGCTGAAGCACCAGAGGCCAGAGCACTGGTAGAAAGCACTGCTCCAGGGCTGGGCTGTGGGCAAGGGCCATATTGCCTAAAGCAGCATTAGCAAGCTGCCTCCCTGGCTGTCACCAGGGCACTGCAAAGGGACCACACTGACCCCCAGAATACAGACCCTGCGGTTCCCCTCTCTGGCTTGATGCCATTACCACATCCCTCTGTGCCTCCACGGTACCCATAGCTGCTGCCATGCTGTCCTGCCTTAACCTACAGCTTCTATGAGTCAGGTTGTCTGTGCAAGAGCTGCCCCGCCAGCTGAGCACTAGGGAGACAAGGAAAAGCTGGAATTACATTTCTACTTGCAGCAGGAAAGCCAACACTTGAAGGACAGTTAGTTATGTTGTGGCAGCTGGAAGAGGTTTCTTGAGACGGAAGTACCGAACACATTTAGCTTGATTATAATTCTCAAGACAAAGCTTGTTGTGACAACGAATTATTTAACTTGGAGAGGTTCTCAGCATCTTATAATTACGTACAAAAAAATCAAGGCTCTGAACATTAAAAACCAAGGTTAAAGAAAAAGGAAGATAATAGCAGATTTGGCTTAGTCTAGCAGATTTGTCTGACAAATTAAAGCATGTACCTCTATTACTATCTCACCTGAGCTGGTGCTCAGCATTACACCTGCATCATTGAGAAGAACATGGCAAAGCCTGAATTTCCTTTTGTTTCCAGGCACCCATGAAAAGGCTGTACACTACTGAAGAGCTGCGATTTAAACCCTGAGGAGAAAATACTTTAAAACCATGCAATGGTAATTTGGGGACTAGTAATGATTTATCCAGTGCATTGCTGCATGGAAGATGTGTCTGAGTCCCCTTCCTGACAGATAGCTCAAGGTCTGCAAAGCAGAGTCCCACTTCCCTTCTTATTCACACAGTGATCTCCAGTCAAGCCACAGAACTCTGGGTGAAGTTGGAAGAGCTGGAAATTACAACCGAGGGCAGAGCAGATGGTGGAGTCACAGTGATTGAGTTACTGCTCCTTTGATGTCGCCATCTGGGCCCCCTCCCACCTGCCTACAAACAAGCCCTGGCAAAGTTTTCGTCCTCCCTCGCAGCCCTATTCCCCATCAAGTTGGCCAACAGCATCTCACACTGTTGCACAGAGTCATCCTTAACAGTCAAAGCACAAAAAAGAGAGGGAACACATAATTAGGAGGAATCTCTGGTTCTCTTTTTGCAGCTTTAACGCTGCTCCTGTTCAATGTGGCAGAACAGTGCTGTCACCTTCTCCCAGGATAATGAACTGGGGTCTGGCAGACTCTTTCCTAGGAAGGTGAAATATCTAACAGATTCTGGCCCCTGTTACCCATTAATCACTTCAGAATTGCCTTGACCTGACCACATCGGTTGTCCTTAGTACTGGTCATCATCCTCATTACCGCTCCTTGGAAGAGGACACTCATTAATCATAGAATCACAGAATCATAGAATGGTTTGGGCTGGAAAGGACCTTAAGATCATCTAGTTCCAACCCCCCTGCCATGAGCAGGGACACCTCACACTAAACTATGTCGCCCAAGACTTCATCCAGCCTGGCCTTGAACACTTCCAGGGTTGGAGCATTCACAACTTCCTTGGGCAACCCATTCCAGTGCCTCACCACCCTCACTGTAAAGAACTTCTTCCTTATATCTAACCTAAACTTCCCCTGTTTAAGTTTGAACCCGTTACGCCTTGTCCTACCACTACAGTCCCTAATCAAGAATCCCTCCCCAGCATCCTTGTAGGTTCTGAATGCTACCATAAAAGCAAAAATCCCCCCTTCCTACTCCCCTCCTTGAGCTGTACACTGGGTGCAGCTCCACATGGGCAGAAGGCCCCGTCTCCTTGCCAAGCCATCCATGACAACCTGCAGCAAGGCTCCTGGTGTGGCCGTGCCTCACCTCATCATAGCCCCTGCCACTCTGGCCATAAGCAGGAAGAAACAGCCCAGACCAAGGGTGGGCTGGATCCTCTGACTGAAGAGCTGAAGAGTGCCTTGGAGAAGACAGGTCATGCTCACCAGTCCAGGGACAGTTGGGTTTTCCAGGGAAATTCTGGCCAAGTCCTCTCCTTGCCTGAGACCTCACACTTCTTTCCTGTCTGTCTGTCTGTCTTGAAGGACTTGGCTACCAGCAGAATTAAGGTCACAGCTTGTTCTGTTAAAAATACCCACCAGTATCTGTTGGGCCATGTTTATCCTTTATTTTCCTGGCTGCAAGTAGTCCTGTAAGGCACTGGACCGCTCACCTCAGTGAAGCCAGCTCATCTGGGCATATGGCTTCTTTGTTTTCACCTGCTTTCTCCCCAAAAGTGCAGTGCAAAGGCTCTGATTTCCCCTTTTAAAGGGTCTCATACTCTTCTCTTTGAGAGTGCTGCGAGGTCTCCACCAGCAGCAATCTGTGCACAGCATAATTATTCTCCGTTAAGGCCTCAGAGACTGGGAGGCTCCTGACATTTTTCATTGCCTGGAGAGGTGTAATTTTTCATTGCTTTCCTGAGGACTCTTGCACTTCACAACAGTAATGGAGCATCCAGCCACACCGAGCTGCAGCCTGGAGTTTATTTTTATCTCTTGATGGACTTAAGCTGAAGGATTTCCAGCTCAGACTGGGTAACTGGGGAGGTATAAGCAAAGCTATGAAGCAAATTACTGGAGAATTTCATAGCAAACCACAGAGTTTTTCATGGTAGATTATACATGAGTTTGAAATTGGAAAACAACAAGATACACTTTACCAAATACTAAGCTATAAGCAAAAAGTAGCAGGAGAGAAGGGACCTCAAGTTACATTAAAATAAATAAACTCTGAAATGCAGTTAGCAATATCATACATGCCTCTAACTTTATCTGTCTCCAGCTATAGATCTAGAGGCCAGATCCCCGGCTGCAGCTGGTATGTGATTGTGTCAGCTAAGCTGCTGGTGGAGGAAAGATATCACTTCATCTCTGGGATACACACTAAGAAAAATGGAGCCTAGAGATTGTACTTTGGCAGGATCTGCACATCTCCAGCTAGTTATTGCATTCTTTCACATAGTCTGTTTAAAAGTAAGTAATTGTAACAGAAACTGCTCTTGCAAGCAGCTGGTAAGCAAACAGAGCAGAAAAGGGTTGAAATTTTAGTTCAGATTTGAAATGCTCTTGCAAGCAAGAAGTGTTTTCAAGTACTTACTTCTGAAACCTAACATCTAATTTAACTTACCAAAACAGACGAGCAACAACCTACGAGCCTGAAAAATAAAAACATCTGAGTTTTGCCAAACCTTTCCAGTGATTTGCCAAAGAGTATTTTAGTTCAAGCTCTTAAAGGGAATTAGCTCTGAGAACAAAATTGTAAAACAAAAACAAAAGTTCCCTTTTAATTTATTTTTCTGGTAGCATTCCCAGTGGTGCTGAAGAAAGGCAGGCAGGCTGGGCTGCTTCTCCCCCTTACAAAGAGGACAGTGGGCAGGGCAAATCCCTGCTCCTGAGTCAACCAAATGCCTTTCTGTCCTGCAATTACTTCTCCCTTTTATTAGACAATCTGCACTTAGTCACGGAGTAAAAGTCAGTCAATTTTTGTTAGCACAGTCTAGGGCAAACCCGAGTATGATGCTGCTTTGCTCCAGACAGGGGGCTTTTTTTCCCTTTTTAAACCCAACCCTAAAATTCAAATTAGCCTCCAGCTCAAAGCCTTTACCACCAGGGCATGAATGCTAAATAGCCTGCTCCCAGTCCAATCTGTTCACTGCCTGGCTAATGATTATTCTCCATAGAAACCCTACCAGAGTCAGTTATTATTCTCTCCTCATGCTCTTGTATCTCTCTTGTATTTATATAAGATTAAGTAGCCCTGTTAAGTTTTTACTTTCTGATTGGAGCTTATTTTAACCTCAATTAAGCCATCAGCCCGGCTTTCTGAAGGCAGAGCAATAGCATAGCCATTATCATTCTCTCCACCTTTTGTATGAAAATGATGTTGTGGATTGGTTGCTTTGGGGATTGCTCTGTGGCAGGTAACCAACGCCGAGAGTCGGGGAGGATAAATGGTGCCAGACTCCCAGAGGTGCCATGGCACTGTGTAATTATTGTTCCAGACAGCTGAAAGCAGCAGGGTTTCTGGTTCCCCTGCTTAGTTTCAGTCTGCCATGATTGCTGGCACAGAAAGATGCTGATTATAAGTAAACATTAATTATGCCCTGCTACCCCACTGCTAGCATCACTGGGCTTGCAAGCAACAGAAGCACAGCGCTGTGCTTGACTCCCACCTCTGAAAAATCCTCTATACAGATTTTCATCTTGCTTGGTCAGAGGACATTGCTCCTAAACATTATCCTCATGCATAGCTAGAGTTATGGTGCATTTTATACCGCTGCTTCAGTAGTGTACTTCAATGCTGTTGCTAAAATAATGACTAAAGTACTTGTTCTTTGAAGAAGGTGAGCTCAGGTGACACAGCAAGCAGTTCTGTTATCTGTGCTGGAGCAGAGGAATCATTCTAGTGTCTTTAAAGGAAAAAAAAACCCAAAGGCAAATAAAACTTATCAATCATCCTATATGTCAAGGTAATTTTTTTTTCAGATGACGTGCTTTATGTAAATGGCAGCCTATTCTTTCCTCCTTTTTATGCGGCTTTGGGATTTCTTTTTATCTTTGCTAAAGGAGGCTTAAAAATGCGGAGCCCACAGCGTTGCAGACGGTAAACACTGCTCCTCGACTTGCGTGGACAGTTACAAAGTGATTTCCATGGCACTCGAAATGCAGCCTTCGACGCTGATGGAATTTCACTGTGCTGTGATTGCACCGCACTGCAGTGAAATAGGTTCAATTTCATTATCTGGCTATTCCATTTCGCCTATATTTACAACCTGCCTGACCTCTGGGGGAAGGGGAGGACAGGCAGCCAATCACGCCGGAGACATTTCGAAAGGTCAAAGCAATACGGCGTTTACCACCATAATTCACAGGCTCTACAATTCGGAGACCCTGGTCTCATGACAAAAATTGGCAGAAGAACATAGTTAATGTGAAATATTTGTCCATTCCCAGAGCAAATACGGAAAATAGAGAATGTCTTAAAAATTTGCCCCTTTCTTCTTTTGGCAGAAGATGATGTGCAAGTGCATAAAAGCAACGCACGGCAACACCACGCTTTTTACAAGTTGCCCTTGGCTGTTGCTGAAAGGTTTGTGCTGGACTGGCTACCTGGGAGCTGCCCCTGCTTATAAGCAGCCTCAGCTCTGACGTTAACACATTTACAGTCCCACGGGGATGCTTTTGAGCTTGCTGCTGCTTCCAGATGGGTGTTACTCTCCGCACCTCATCTCCGCCATCCCCACTCAGCAGCTAGACCACGCTGTCCCTCCTACACCACACCAGCAGCTCGGGGGCCTCAGGGGCAGAAAATGCTTTCAAATTTTAATTAAGCTTCACACGCAGTCCTCCCTTCCTGGAGAACAGATTCGTTAAGGTCATAAACAACCACCACTGGTTCCAACTGGTTAGTTAATAAAATAGTGTGACGACGCCAAAGCATTATGTTTAAAATCCTGTATACCTAAAAGGCCCCCAAAGTCAGGAAGAAAGAATAACAGCTTCAGGCCCTTTCAAGTCACTGCAGCTACCCAGGTCTAATTTTTCCATCCCTCCAAGCCTGGCTCCTGGGTCTGGGTGGTCACGCAAGCTAGATCCACATTTTCCACCTCATGTCTCTCTGTATTTAAACACTGTTCAGTCTTAAATCTCTGCTCAGGTTCAGCTCGCCAGAGCTCCTGAGGCCAGAGGTGCTGTGAGTTACAGCAGTTTCACTTTGAAAACTGGACTGGTTTATGTTTGTTTTAAAGTGAACACTTTGTATGACATCTCCTGAGAACTCCCGTCTATCATCTTACATGTTATTGGATTAATATGGGAGAGAGCAGAGTCTGAAAGGCAGCTGTAAGACACACTTCTTAGCATGTTTTATCTTTGCAGGGGAGATCTATTAGAAAGGCAGCCTAACAGAGCAGACCTGCTTGAAATAAGGTACTGCATCAGCTCCAAGAGTCAGCATGGATTGGAAATATAAAGTGGCTTTTATAGGGAGACATTTCATTTAGATGCTGCATCAAGTTCAAAAAGGATCCCTTGAGGTTTGTGCTGCCTCTCTGCACAGTGGCCACGAGCTTCTGGCCCTCATCTTCGTCCCTAACAGAGGTCTCTGGTGATTCCCTGCCACTGTGCAGAGCCAAGCAGAGGAGGTTTCTGTCTGGGACAGGGATGAGCCCTGTCTTGATTAGTGCTGCTCAGACTGTTTCAGGCAGAAAACACTTTGTTCACATTGCTGCCTCTGCTCCAGTCCACAGCTCACCATCAACTTCTGCCCTGTCTTAACAGTGGTATTTGATGAGAAACCAAAATAACAGCAGCTTGCAGGGAGGGGAAGAAGAGGAAAAAAGACTGGTGTGCTGTCCAACATGAAAAGCCAAAAAGGCAAGGAAGAAAAAAGGAGTGTGCCAGAGATACAGACCATGCTTGTGAAGCATGTTCAGGTCTCACACACAGAGCATCCTCCTCGCATCCCAGCTCGCCCTCACAGGAGGAAGTACCCAGCTTGGGATGAGGAACAGCTGTCTGATTAGAAGGGGGTTGAAAGCAGCTTCTGCTCACGCACAGGGCTTAAAATGAGCTTTGCACCAGAGGAGGTAAATACTGCTTTAACATCACAGCACCCGGCACTAGCTGGGTGTGCTGCAGGACCACAGACCTGGACACAGTTAGATGAGGTGCTTAGGGGAGTTTGATCCAAGCTCAGCCATTGGCATAACTCTGGTTTTTTTAATACATGGAAAAGGCTACAATTTGCCCTGTAGTTCTTTTTAGTAATCCTTGGTTTTCTCCATCTCTTTCTGTTTCCTCACTCTTCATTTTATGATTCCCAAGATTCAGCAACAATCACTGACCTCCCCCCACCTCTTTTCCAAAGCATCTCAGTATTTATAACTATAACCAGTTCAGGCTCTCCAAAATTCTTTGATACAACACCATTTTCCAGTGGGTTATAAAACCATCAAAAGCAGAAAAGTTTAGCAAGGTTTGCTATGTGAGATCTCTGCTTTGGTTTGGAATCTTTGAGAGGAGCCATCACAAAACCTACCCTGAGAAGCCTCAGAACGAGCTTAGGGGAAGACATGAGGGTGACAGACGCTTCGTTAGGGAGCATTAACACATCTATTGTTTGAGGCAGACATTTAGAAACCTGCTGAGATCACCCTCACTTTTGTGATGGGCCTTCGTCATCTCCATGCAGCCTAACCAAATTTGGCCAATTTTTGAGCCTCTGAAAGCTCTCAGACTGCACACAGGCAGTAAATGCCAGCTGGAGTTTGCCATCTAAAATATCTTTGCACTGAAGATGCTCCAGCCGAGGGGCAGCGAGACACTAGCTGAGCTTTCCACATCTCCCCTCCTGGGGTGCAAGCACTGTGGGGCGAAGGACAAAAGTAAAGCTGTTTAAGCAACCTGAATTTTAGAGTTCCATTTGTTTCAGTGCTTGGCTCAACAACCCTACTTGAAGCTGTGTGGACAGAGAAGAAAAAGATT
>NW_009920371.1:101762-103023 GCF_000696875.1 Nestor notabilis | reverse complement strand
CTGCTTTAATTGAGCCATTAGTTAGTATTGAATGTATTTAGAGCTAAAATAAGCAAAAATTAAGGCTTCTGCAAGAAACGTGTTTGTGTCACCAAAATTTCTTTATGTTCGTCAAAATAATTGCTTAATTATTTATAACTCTACACTGTATTGCTGAGATTTACACAGTTGTTCAAAGAACAGACTTGCTTAAAAGAGCAAGATGATGTCTTTATAGAAAAAGCTTGTGTAATTGGCATAGCCTCATCTTGGCTGGACTCTGTCAGGTTGTCTGTAATATTAAATTACTGGGATATGGAGTCAAGAGAAGATAAGTCCAGCAGGCTAAAGCTGGGGGTGGAGAATGCTGAGAAGGGTGAGAGCCTCGCAGAAGCGAGTTTCTCCCCACGAGCAGCCTGGAAACCAGGCTCAGCAAAACCTTTTGTAAAAGTGAAGCAAGGGATAAAAATAACAAGGGAAAAAAACCAGAAAAAGAACCAAAAATACCCACACCAGGAAGTGAATGTATTTCCAAGGCAGGATGAGAGAGTAGCTCAGGAAATGTTTCTGCAGATAAGACAGCTCAGTAAAAAAACCTGCCACCCCCTCCACCCTGCAACTCATGCATTGATCATGGGAGGGTTGCATTTACCCTGACTGTGAAGGAAGCTGCTCTCACAGCTTACAGAGACCACGGCTGCTGCAGAAATTGACCTGCAAAACAGGGTTAAAATGCACAAAAGTCTGCCAAAGCCATCATCTGAAACAATAGGTATACGCAGGTTGAGCAGGGATGGTGGAAGGTGGCTGGCTGAGGTGGAGCCACAGCCTTCAAGTGCGAGGCCCCGGCCAGCCCAGGTAAAGAAATGCCTGTAAGCAATACAAAGAAATGTTATACAGTTAACACAAGGTTACTTATAGAAAGACTATAAAGGGAAAAGTACCCTGTTGTACTTCTTGCAAGTTTCCCTTCCTAGTTTGTTTCTATTTAATTCCAACAAAGCAGAAGGAAAACTTTAAGAAGAAAGAGGATAAACCTCTAACCCAGCACAGATTCCCCTAGGCCTCCAAACAACTCCAGCTACACAGCCTTGACATTCCTGATCTTTTACAACAAACTGGGCATTGAAGCAAGATTTTTCCATGTTTGCTTTCTTCACGTTACAAAAATTAGAAAGGAACAAAAAAACTGCAGGCTGCACTGAAACACACAGACCCAGAGGGACATTCCTGAGCGCCCGCCCTGCGCATAACCCCGGGCTGGCATGTTTCACTTGAGCTG
>NW_009920371.1:96693-101731 GCF_000696875.1 Nestor notabilis | reverse complement strand
TGCTTTAAGGGCAAACAGAAAGCATCCCTGCCACAGCTGTAACTCCAGCAGGTTGGTGAAGAGCCACAGAAGCGTTACAGGAGCCTGGTGGTCCAGACAGGCAGGCAGTGCCATCACCCCTCAGAGGAGCTGGCATTTGTGGTTTTAGGGTTTCTGGAGCTTTGCCCTGATGGAAACAGAGTCAGAATCCCAGAATCACCAAAAGCTGGGGTTGGAAGGGGCCTCAGGAGGTCATCTGGTCCCTGCTCAAGCAGGGACACCTAGAAGAGGGTGCCAAACCTGGCATCCCCCTTTACACCTGTTACTCCTCATAAATGTAATCTAGGAGGCTTGCTCTGTACTCAGTTCAGATCCTACATAAAACACTTCAGTGTGCGAAAGTCCACTGTCCCACAAAATAAACACTTACGGCAGTATCAGTGCTGCTGGTACCTCCCTCCATTTTCCTCCAGCTTTGCCATCAAAGCACTCATGCAGTATGGATGAGCTCCTTGCCTGGCCAAGAAGGTACCAGAGGCCCCCATGCCGTGGATGCTCTCCACTTGCTGCTCATGTGATGGCCACAGCTGCAGGGACAGTGGTCATCCTTGAACACAGGCCACATAGCACAGCACCTCTTCCTGCTCCTCATCCCTCCTCTAGATAACCATGGTGCTCTGTCCCTGGGATTGGGGCACCTTGACAGGTGGCCTGGGATAGACCAGAGCCCAGGGGAGCAATATCAATGTCATCTAAATCCCACTTCTTCAACTGGTGCTTCAACCAGCAGCATGGCACTGGAGCCATCCTGTTTTCCTTTGGCCAGATCTGGAAAGAAAAAGCTTTTCTCTCAGCCCATCCTCTGTGACTACTTCAGGGAAAATTCTAGGCAGTGAACCCCCCAAACAGCAGGACCCATTGCCCTAAGCAATACACCTCCTGAGTGCCAGGTCATGCAACACTCCTTGGGTTATCTTTCTCTGTGGGGACCACATGTGCGTCATAGGGAAATCAGATCTGAACAAGAACTTTACATTACAGATGGCTGCAGACCACGTGCTGCAAGGAGTGGCTCTGTTTTGAGCACTTAGGCTTTAGGTTCTTGCAAAGAAGCAGCAGCAGAGGGGAATAAAACCCAACCTGCTAGTGCTTCCTCGGTGGCTGGCAGGCGGTGAGTCTCCAGCATCCTCCCTTCCCATCACAAGTTTATTGACTACTGGAATCACGGCTGTACCCACTGCCAAAACAAAATGAACATTCGTGCCTAAATTGTTCACAGATGTTGGGAACATCTCAGAAAATATATAAAGCCCTAAATTGGCCTTTCACTGAGATTAATATAATGTCATCCTGGCACCGTGCCCCTCAGTAATCTGCCAAGCCAAAGAAAGTAATTAGCAAAGTGAAGACTGTGCTGTAGGTCCAAATAAGGGAAGAGGAAAATGAAAGTTTATCTTAAGCTATCCTTAGCTCACCTTGCTGTGCCTAGATGTGGCAGGTTGTCCGAGAACTGGCTAAGCACCTTGAGAGCGGGTATGCAACTGACCAAGTTCTTCAGCTCCCAGCCAAGCAAGACGTGACTGTTGCTTGCAGACTGGAACTCACTGGGAACCTTGTCAAAGCATGGCTGGACTGTAAGCCTGCATTTTTTTGTCTCCTAATGTATAGAGACAGAGGCTGAATTTGAGAACAAATCCAACATTGCAAGTCTAACTCAGAAAGGCATGAGACTTTTTCCTGCTCTCTCACTGCCTCTTCTGGGCATTTCAGAAGGGTCTGAAGAACAGCTCACTGGAGACACTTCCGCAGAGCATCCTACCACCTGTCAGGGTATTTATAAAAGGAAGGCAGTTACATGTCAGCATAGGGGCAATACTAAAGCCATGCATTAACTATGATATAACACCACAAACCCCCTACATGTACACAAAACCTACCCTCCGGAAGGAAGATCACATTGGGTGAGAGGGGAAAGACTGGTAGTAGGGCTGTAGATTCAACAACTTCAGAAGGAAATAATTTAGATCAGATATGAGGAAAAAATTCTTCACTATGAGGGTGGTGAGGCCCTGGCACAGGTTGCCCAAGGAAGCTGTGGCTGCCCCATCCCTGGCAGTGTTCAAGGCCAGGTTGGACGGGGCTTTGAGCAACCTGGTCTACTGGAAGCTGTCCCTGCCTGTTGCAGGGGTTGGAACTGGATGATCTTTAAGGTCCCTTCCAACCCAAACTATTCTGTGATTCTATGAATGAAACACTGAATTATTCAAAAAGAAGTTTAGTTTTCTCCTATGTGCTGGTGCTCTTTGAAACTATGTTCATGCAAAAGAATTCGCTTTAGACATGGGGTTTTAAAGAAAGGCTTTGACATATTTGGCCTTAGAAATTAGTATCTAAGATGCGGCAGCAGAAGAAGGTAGTGGTGGGCAAGAGTTGGTGACAAAGAAGGAAAAAAGCAAATGTTGCTGGAAAGGATCAATAAGCATGAGCAGAGCACAAAGCAGGCTACAGCAATTACATCGTCATTTTGCTCTTATGCCAGTCTTGTATTTTGAAAACACAGTGTTTTTCTGTTCCCTGCAGCATAACCCACAAAGTCACAGGCTTGCTGTGCCAAAACCCTTCAAGCTAACATGCTGTATATTTATATCATTAAAGAAATAAGAGGCCACTTCATTCATGGTATTTAAGCTTATATATTTTAAGATCTAAACAGATTTTGAGTGACAAGGCTTAGTAAGATTATTCCATAATTACCTGCTATGAAATTCCTCTAAAACATCTGACTGACTGCTGCTACAGACTCATACTGGCATAGCCAAATCACTCAGTACAGCAAATTCACCCTCCTGAACGTCTCTGTATTTGCACACATCCTTATGCTCTGCCCCCACCCCCACCCGAGATCAAAGACGCTGCCATGTCCTGCTTCACAGCACGGCAGGAGCTGAAACTGGAAGTGACATGTTTAAAGAGCGGTCATTTAGCACTAGCACGGGCTTCATGAGTTTCCCCTAGCCTTGATACTAAACAGGTGTTGAACAGTAGGCAATTCTCTAAGTTTCTTCTAACTGGAAACTGTCTTGAAAGCAACAAAAACCCTCACAGAGGAGGTTTTGTGAAATGTCAGAGGGAAACAGCTGTTACTCAAAAACCCAATAGGAGGAAAGCACTCCAGTTAGAAATGTCTCTTTTGCACATTTTTCCCATGCTGGGAAGTGCTCCTCTGGGACTCCCACTCTCGCCTGTCTGCAGCTTTGCTGGTTCAAGTCTTGCTTGCAAGAGTGGTAGGATCTAGAGCTGCTAGAGGTCCGGTCAGGACCCGAGCTACCAGAGAGCAGCCAGGGTGAGGCAGTTTGGCATTACACACACAAGGCCATGCAACAGCTTAGCACCCCTTTGCCTCTTCAGTTTGCTGCACTTTAAGCAAAATCTGACTTTTAAGCACTGCTGCTGTTCATCAAATTGTGTTGCTTATCAGAAAAAAAATATGATTTCAGAGACTGTCCTTTAACTGAAGTTTACTGAGAACACCAAGGAAGACTCCAAACACAGGGAATAACAGGTAGGAATAAATGACAAGTGCTTGCAGTATAGACAGATTCATCATATTCCTCCCCTCAGCATCTACTGTTGGTCACCAATCATAGGCAGCTGGCAAACTCAGGCAGGGATTATCCTAAGGGATAAATCTGAGATGGCTCCCAGAAAGCCATCATTTCAGTTGCAGACGCAGCCCTGGCTGCTCTGCAGGAGCTCAGGGAGGGAAAATGATACTTTTCAGAGCATTATGCAACTGCTGTTTTCAGCCTCTGCTGACATACTTTCCTTTGCTTCCCCAACCTCAGGCACAAAGGTGCAGCGGGTCCCCAGTTTCTCACAACCTCAGAAACTCTTAACAAGAGCAGTTCCAATGGTGAGGCAGTGGGTCCTAGGAGAGAGCAAAGGGGCTGCTTTTCTATCTAGACCTGGGGCTTGGGGTATGACTTAGGTCTGATGTACACCTGGATATTAGTCATATGCAAAACAAGGGAATCTGAAGTAGATCAGCAAGACAAGACATAATCAGATTCTTGTTTCGACAGTCATTTCTTTCTTCTTCAACTCATCCTGAGAGCAGCAGGGGCTGGTATCCTCCCACATCAGGGGAGAGAGGTTAGCAAGAGGAACCACAAAGTTTTAACTTTCTGTCCCATGAACAAATGATGGCCAAAGCAGAAAACAAATCCAGTCCCAGGGGACTTCTGTTAGCTCTGTTTGGTTTAGGGCACACTCTTAGAGCCAAAGACACTGGTTGTTTACTGTTGTGCTGTCCACTTTAAACTGCTCAGTGTGACTGTTTCAGGTAGAATAAATAGCTTTTGTTTCACTCCTCAGCTGTCTTCGGCTCCTGCATGTACGGGTTTATTGGATTAAAACACACAGATTAAGGGGATAAGCTAATCAACAAACAGGCATTGAACTCCACAAGGATGGAGCAGATGGTGGTGCAGTGCACACCACCAGCTCAGTCTCCACACCTAGAAGCATTGGTCCTCGCAGTGCACACTGCAGTTGGATAGAGATGGGTTTGCCTTAGCTATCCCTGGGGTATCACATTTATGGGCAAGCACCACTGCACACACCTGGATGAGAAGTCACATCCGTGTTCTATTTGCCTGGACTCACCTTCTTCTAGATTTCTGTGGTCCCATTTGGTCTGTGTCTGCACCTGCATTGAGATCTCCTGGCATAATTTTAGACCCCAAGTACTTGCAAGGTCTGTCCTGGCAAAAGCCTCAGGCAAACTCAGCACAGGGCCTGTGACACAAAAATCTATAAATAGGACATGCAGACATTTGTTAGTCACACATTTTCATGGGGCCCTATTTAGCCAACAACAGACAATTGGCATAGGGCAGAGCTCATGCTCAAGTAAACCCTTACCAGGCATCCCTGCACTGATTTACAGGCAAAAGACCATGGGCTAGTTGCAGGCTGCTGGCAGGACAGGGCTGCTGGCTGACACTCATTTTTACAGTCCCCCAGCCTTTAAACAAAAAATACAAACTGAATCAAAAGC
>NW_009920371.1:67645-96662 GCF_000696875.1 Nestor notabilis | reverse complement strand
CGAAAGAGTGACACATGTACACACATAGGCATTTTCTGGTCCAGGCGTGGGCTTAGCCAGGTATGCTCTTTTTCCTTTTCCTCTGAGTAATCTCTGGAGACACCATGCTTGAATTGTCCCAGCTCTTTACGTGGGCTGTTTGTTGCTGTGTTACATCCCCATGGTATTTGCTATAAGCTAGGCTCCTAAAAGGCTTGGCATAAAGTCCCTTATAAGAAAGTTATTTGACATTCATCTGCTGCTCAGTTGCAGGGAAGGTTACCTTAGGTAGGCTGCAAAGTTATGATGTAAATACATGCGTCTTTACATTGCAGAGCTAACATAGCCCTGCCTGGGGACTCACTACTTTGCCTGCAGTGAAAACCCAGCAAATGCCTCTGCAACCCTCCTGCAAAGTGCTCTGTCCTTCCCAGACAGTAGCAAGACTGCTGCTGTGGTTGAATGCCGTGCCTCACAGCTGGTGCAGTGCCACAGCCACCTTCTTGCTTCAAGATACATAACCACAGCCATCACGACAAATTCATGTGATCATCACAGTCACTCTCCCCTCCACATGCCTCCCATGCAGTCCTGTTTCCCATGTCCTTCCGTGAACCACTGTGCTAGCAATACCATTGCATGGCCATCCACAGTCTGTCTACATGCTGGTTGTGAAAGAAGCTGCTGCACAGCCACTGGCTCAGAAGACCGGCAGTGGCCTCAAGCACAGTGGATAAGAGCAGTCTTAGGTGCAGCGATGGACAACTTCTTCACCTCTAAGGCAAGTCAAGCCTGCGCTGTCCAGAGCCGCAACCACTGCTGCACAAACTTAAAAGCCCCAACCCATTCCTACCTGTGCTGTGCAAGTCACTTTCTCCAGCCTCTACCCCATATGACTCCTTTGAATTGTCTTGATTTTGTGGACTGAAACATATGGGTGCTTACTGCAGGAGTCTTTTCCCTTATGAAAGCCCCAAGTCTTAAGTGAAGTCATGAGGTTTGTGTGAATTGCTTCACCTTCGTGCATTAGGACCCTTTTCTTAAGGATATATTTTTTAGGCTATACTGACATCTGCAGGTGCACCATAATGGATTTTGGAAATTAGACATGTTATGGATGAAAAATCAAACTCCAGGGTTGCAAATAAAATGATGATTGCACTACTCTGTCAGAAGGGAGTAAAGGAGCAGTGCAAGTTCCCACGAGAGGGTGCAATGGAGTTCAGCAGCCAGGCTTTGCTACCAAACCTGTGCCGATGCTGTCAGAGAAGACTTAATTACTCCTTGCTCATTAAATTGGTCTCAGGCCGGTAAATCACATCAGGCCAACACAGTAAAGCAGCCCCTCAGGATTAGCAGAGAGAGAGCTGTATTTAGGTATATTTTTGCTGGTATTCAAACCTGTGTTGACCAACGTTGGCCCTAATTTAATGTTAAACTATAGGCAGAGAAATCTACATTTGGAAAAATGCAGGAGATTATAGGTGAGAACAAGGGCCAGATTAACTTAGGTAATTGTTACTTGAATTTAGAAACACAAATCAAAGTTGTATTTAGCCAGAATATAATGTGCTTTACAAATGTTCCCAGTTTTCTACAGTTGTGGTTTATAGTGAAGTATTAATACTTCTGCTTACTTGCAAAACTGCAACAAGATGTCACATGTTCTTCAAAATCAAGAGTGATTCAGAGTATCTTGCCTTTAATGAAAAGCAAACAACCCAGGACTGATGGTAAAAAAACCCAGGAGAGTTGCAACTTGAAGGAGTTGAAGGAGCGAAGCCCAGGCGTCAAGACAGGTGGGCATTTCTTTGGTCTAATGCATGCCTGGAAGTTACAGACCCGAAAGGTATTGGTTGATGCTTAACTACCCATTACAGTACTATAGCATAACAGTTTTGCAAACATGAGTTGGTCTTAGATAATTCCTTTATAAAGTAAATGCACACAGAGAAAATTATCCCCATTTTCCTCCCAAAGATTTTTCTGGCTTTTAAAAATATTCTCTTACCAATGCAAGACTTTTTGTTTTATCTCATCCTCAGAGTATTTCAAGGCATGAGGATGTGCAGGGTCAGTATGTTACTTCTAGACACTGAAGTCTTACAAAAGAACAAATCCCAGAAAACAACACACAGTCCTTTTAGTTTAAACAGAGAAACTTCCAGTATCTAAGTTGTGATTTGTTTGTCACACATCAGATTATAATTCAGGCTCCTCACCCACTGCCTAATGAACTTCAACATACACCAAAGCCCACCTAAGCGCAGGAAGCCCCAAAGCAGGGGGCTGCAGGGAGACAATCTGCACCTTCTGCCCACAGACCACTCTTGTGTGGTCCATGCTCCAGATCTGCACCTCTGAGCCCACCCGACACCTCATGCCAAAGGCAGTGGGGACTGATCCTGGAAGCTGTTACCTTTTAAGATGAGATTGGCATGGTTTAGTACCAAGTTATGAGAGTAATTATATGTCATGCAAACGAACCCTTTCAGATGGCACACAGAACAGCAGCAGGAAGCTTGGGATTAAGGCATGCCTCTCTCACCTCAAAGGCCAGACTCTGCTCACTTTGTCTTTCCACTGAAGTCAAAGCAGCTACTGAGGCAGCTAAAGAGGAGTTGGACTGCGGGTGTGCTAACATTAGATCTTTCCTCCTCCACAACCCAGATACTACATCTGAGTGTTGTCTCAGTGACTGTGTGGGTGCAGAGCTGCCTTTGCACCATTTCTGAGACCTGATCGATCTGGTGGGTGCATGGAGAAGCAGATGAGGTGCCATCTCCCCTGTGAGCAGAACAGGGAAAGGACTCTGGCAGCCTCCTCTTGTGCTGAGGACTGAGAGTCCCAATCACAATGTACAGTGCTTAAAAATTACCCTAGCATGCTTTAATGCTGAGTGCTAGCCAGCCATGGATCAGGAGAGTATAGGCATGAAAAATGAACTCCTACTAACACCATGCATTTGGCACGCATCTCAGGGTTAGATTCACAAAAAAGGTTTTTAAGACATTACCTGCCAGCTAGGACCCATCAGGTTATGTCCTTAAGCTCTCTGCATATTATATGACTGCAGGGAGTCAAGCACCTATGAATAACAAGTCATGAAAACCAAGCTGCAGGGTAAGGAGTAACCCTGCACAGCAACTAGGAAACACTCAGGACACTCTATCTTTTGTGCCTCCCTGTGTACTGAGAAGACATCTCCTGCAGTGAGAGCAGTGGCTTATGTCCATCTGACATTCACACCCTTGGAGCTACAGAGGCTATATCCTCCAGGCACAGCTGTCTGCACCCTTTTATAAACCCTGTAATGGCATATTGTTTGATGAGGCAGGAGTACACCTCTTTCTGGCTGTGACAGTTTCAGGCATGCTCCTCCCAGCCCCAGGTGCTCTCCCAGTGAGGATGTGAGGTGGGAGCAATGTGGTTCTTCTAGTCCCTGGAGCAGGAGTCACTCCTTTTGCAGCACAAGAACAGGATAAGGCTGGAGAGCTGGAGCTAAAGTGGACCAAATAGACAGAAAACTTACTCAGCAAATCAGGTATGGCAGCTCTGCAGCAGACTGCACCGAGTGTGAACTGAGCTTCTCTTCACCATCCATTTAACTATCAGAATGAACTGCTTCACCAGGGGAAAATCTGGTCCTTTTAACTTGGCTGCACTGGGGAAAGAGGCTTTCAGACATCCTCTAGAGAGGAGGAAAGCCAAAATCTTCGTTGTCCCCTCTCAGTTTATATTGGGCATCTGAACAGACAGAGGCCTTGCCCTACATGTGAGTAAACTAGCCATGAGCTCATCATTTCCACCATAGCTTTATACACATGCAGAGAAAACAAATCTCCCTATCTCTTTGTTTCCACAGGAGAAGCCCTGGGGCAGGTAAGCCCTGTACTACACTTGTTGTGCATTGTGTGCAGCACAGCCAACAACTGTGAACTTGTGTCAGCCATGAGACAGATGAGGAGGAGAGGATGGGTCCAGTTCTTATACTGCCATCCCAGCAATGACAGTTGTAGTACCAATCAACTTACAGAGAGAAGTGGGGTCATAAAAGCTATGGCCATAAACACCAGGGTAAGCCTTCCTCTTCTTCTGTTATGAAGACATTTAATGAAACAGAGAAAATTGATTGCATACAAGACCCACTGAAGCCCCTGTGCCGAGGCCCTTGCCCACTTGCTGATGTGACACAGGTGTAGTTCAGCAAAGAAGAACATGAGAGGAGACAAAATCCTCATCCAAACCTTACTTGCTGGAAGTGATGGGGAGAAAGTAAAACAAACCTGCATTGGGAGCCAGAATGTATGTTTTGGTTTGTGTTTTGAGATGGTCTAAACCTGAAGTCTGATCTAAGAGTTTCTGAAATGAAAGGAATTGAAATTCAGGTCCAGACTTCGTGTTTGGATCCTCTGCAAGTAAAACCAAAAAGGACTAAGTCTTCTGCTGTCTGAAGATTAGACACCTTTATCTGCCAAACTGTCTGTTGCCAAGCATGAGTTTAACCCAATTGAAAAAACAGTGTAAAAAAAGAGGGGGCAGTGTGAAGCATTTATCTGGGTTTTAAGCAGCAACTGAATAATCTACATCTGAAAACGCCACCCATGAGCCCAGCTCTGAAATCGGGAGTTTTCCAAACTACTAAAAAACCATGTAACATATTGTCAAAGCAAGCTACAAGTAAACAAGCATACAACAGGTGAAAAATGTGACTGCAAGGGGTGTGATGACAGTTCTGTTTACACAAGGCATTAATTTCAAGGTACTTGAGCATCTGTTATATATTTAGTTCATTTCTGCTAAAGACAATAAAGCAGGTGAGCATCACTTACACCTAAGAGACCATATGTTTGTGAGGTGCTGGGAGATTCACTCAGCAGAGAGAGAGATGCATTCATTTCAGGGAAGAGCAAAGTAAACTGAATTTCTTCTTTACACAAACTGCTTTATATTATCATAAAGTTATTGATGCGGGTGATTTAAAATTATGCAAGCAGAATACAGCACCTGGGCTAAATGCCTCCTCTTCCTTGCTCTCAAGACAGTAAACAAGAATCTTGCATTGGCTTGTGTTGAGAATTAAAGTACTGAAAGGAAAGTTAAAAGTGGCTGCTTTCCTCTGCCCTTTGTACTGCATCCTCTCCTAAATTGTCAGGATGGGAAACTGGACATGAAAAAGTGGCTGCCAAGTAGGTTTCTACTACTGAAGAGGAGCTCCCAGGTGCTTAGCTTAAAGCCTCAGATGGAGACAGGAAAGGAAGAGGTTACTTTGCCTTAAAAATTCCTGTTCATGATGTCCCCATTCACAGAAACACAGCAATGGCTGCTTTTGCTACCACTATATGAGGCATTTTTATTTGACTCAATAAATGCTGCCAGGACAATTCAGCTGGAAGGGCCCAAGTGAAGACACTGCCCAATTTCTAACTTCTAACAAGTTTGCCCAGCTCAAAAAAACTAACCAGGTGAATGTATCTACTCTTCATTGACCACCGCACTGCTGGGACAGCCAGACCTCAGCCTGGAGAGAGTTATAGATCTAAAATTAAATTTAGCTATGTGCACAAATTGTCCAAATGATTTCATATTGGTGTAAGTGCACAAGCAGAGCCTCAGAGGAGATTCACTGCAGCCGAAGAGGCGGGTGAAGTCATAACAGCAGAATATAGCTAGCTGTGAAGATCCCCAGACTGCTTGCTGAAAGGGTTTTGAAGTGTTTAGAAAACAAGTAAGATGATGCTTTTCTTCTCCAAGTCTAAGGAATTCAGGTGCTACGCTGCAAATCATGGTTGTGTGACAATGGCAGAAAAATTATCTCTGAAAGACATTCAGAGGGGACTATGTTTACATGTGTGTACTGAAGCACGGAATTGCAACTGTTTTGGTGTAACCTTGCACAGCAAGTATGTGTAATGGTAACAAAGGGGAAATTCTGCATGAAAAAAGGCAATGGATTTACTGTTTGAATGGGCTTTATTTAGAATTAAAGCACTGGTATATCGAACAGTAGTTAATGTGATTTTTTACAGTGTATTAAATGTTTGTTTATTAAGGAACCATACAGTTTTCCCTCGCTGATGTTCACGGGGCTATTGACATCTTTAGCCAGTAACTAAGATCCGTGTAATGTTTTCTGAAAAGACAAATATGAAGGCTGTGTTTCAGGAAAGGGTTAAACAGAGATCCCCAGTAAAGGAGAGCTGGAGGGCAGTAGGGCTTGCACTGAAATGAGGTTACATGGGCATGCAAATGGGAAGGACAATTAGTATAGTCAAGTATTATCTTGCTGTCTCTTTCCTTAGTATCAAACCAGGACAATGTTACCTGAGCTATGAAAGCACTGTGCAGGGCAGGAGGTCTCCAGCCCACCAGATGAAGACCCTCCACTAAGCTGCAGCAGCTGGGCAGGACAGAACCATGTCCCCAGGGAACCAGCTGGTGCAGAAGGAGAGATGGGAACCACCACCTTATTCTATCCCAGGAGAGGTGTTAGGGTAAGCAGATCTGCCCCATAAGTCCTCATGTTTCTCCACAAGAATAACAAGGGGAGCACCTGTCTGAGTTTATGTCTCTTCTGGCTACTACTGGGGGACTCCTGCTGACAGAAGGGCAAAGAGGGGCAACCTCTAGAAGCTGACAAAACTCACTAGCATTTTAGGGCTGGTGTTCTAGGGATGCATCTTTAGCATCCCCAAGCCCTTGGGGACAAGAGACAGGTAAGCCTGGGAGCTGTTTTGCTGAGCCCAGGGTCTGGCTCCTGCATGGGACTCCTTGCTTCTCTCCATACCAGTGCTCCCAGCAAGGCAGTGGTGGTGGAGGGGGATGACTCTGAGGGGACACATGGCCGCTGGGCTGCTCTCCTCAGGCAGGCTGCTGGGGCTGCTGAAGTAACACGTTCTGTTGGCCTGAGGCATTTGGTGGGGAGCTGTACGAACTCTGCAGTGGAAAGCGAACGCTGACCTCCGCCATGCCACATCCTCCTCAGGGCCTCCAGCAGCACAGAGCCCCCAGGGCCCTCTGCATGCTGCTTATTTATTTATCTTGTAAAGATGAGCCTGGAGCGTTTTGTCTTTCGACCCTTCCTGCGCCCTTGAGGGAGGAGGTAATGGAAGACCTGGCAAGAGATGCAAATGCTCATCATCCCCGGGGGTCCCCCACACTGCCTTTAGAAAGCCCTCCGGCAGGAGACTGGATCATTCCCGGGGAGAGGATCACACCAGCGTTGATAAACATCTATTGGCTCTGCCATCACTAATCCATATGCCTTTTAAAATAAAGAACATGAACCTAAATAAACCCAGGGAAAGCACATATATAATAATAGCAGGAAACACTGGAGACTTGGAGCAGCATCTTTCTACTGGGGGGTTTCCTTCAGCATAAATACAACAATAAATAACAAGTGCTTCAACTAACAGCTATAAATAGCATCTTGTGTGCACACTCAGATGATTTACATGCTTGCCCTGGAGTGATTGGACTGGAATGAGTTGCAGACTGTTCCCCTTCCTACATGGCAGGAGTTCTCCCATTACCTAAGCTTCATTGTTTTTACACTTCTTATTCCAGGGCTTCACGCATGGCTTGTTTGCTGCTCAGTTCCTTCCCGTGTCCAGCTTCCCTCCTTGCCAGCATTTCCAGCGACGGAGATGACACCTGACGGTGAGCTGATCAATGGCTGGTTTCCTTCCTCTGAACTCACCCCGTCCCACACACGCCACAGACCATCGGCTTCCCAGATGTTCCCACTTGTTTTGTTTTCATAGGATATTTGAAATCGTTTCAAATCCACCATGGCGGCTGGATGAAAATAATTCAGGCCTCAAGCAACTGTGCTGATTTTAATCATATGCTTTGTGTTGAAGAGGGGACACACACGCACATATACAGTACACACTCCTTCCACATGTGCATGAATACATGTTTTCTCATGCAAATAACATGTTTCTTCTGTTAGTTACCCTTGATATGAAACAGTATCTTCTGAGACAAAAAAAATTGTATGGCACTGACAAGAAGTTTGTATTACTTGGATCGTTATGGTAAAGGTATTAATGGAAATTTCACTTGCAAAAACACATAGCACCTGAGATTTCTCCATACATTCATGGACATAAATAAATGAGCCTTGATCGTACTGCTAATTGAGTGAACTTGATTGAACTGCTAATTGAGAAGATGCAGTACAACTTCCCTTGCAATCCTGACTTCTTATCTATACAATTGCATTTGCCTTCCTTAAAGCTTTCCCGCCACCTCAACTGAACAGAGGGCAGATAAAGGGAACTACCTTACTAGAATACACTACTGTCCCAGAATAGGGTTCACAGACTTTTTAATCTGATGTGCCAACTCTCAGCCTTTTGAACTACAGCTCCACAGATGAACGCCATCTCCTCTGCAAACCACATGTTGCTGGAGACGGTTCAAAGACATATGGGGAGTGAGAGCCTGTTAGAAGGAGAAGACAGCACTGCTTCTGCTGAAGGCAGGAAACAAGCCAAATGAAAGCTCATGATGTACAGATGAAGTCAAGACTGTGCCTGCTTAGCCTACTGCTCTGTTAGCCTTGGCAACTCCCTCAGGCAACCAGAGAGTCACAACCATCGACTAAGAATGGTTGGCCTAGAAGTCACCCACTGCTTTGGTATTTCTTGTAAGGAGGTATGGAGGCAGACTTCCCAGGTCATCCCAGCCCCACAAAGATTCCCATTTCACAAGCAGCAGTAACAATTGCAAAGAGGATGTGCCTGTGCTGAGGCTCCACACAGCTGCAGGGTGCTGCAGAAGGGCTGGAGGCACTCCCACTGACGACAATTGTTTGCCTGCAGCTGGATTATGCACATGGTTGCTTCCAGTGTCCACAAAAGGTTGAAGAACGCAGAGAAAACAGCTCAAACAGTTGTTTGTTTGTGTTAAAAGAAGGAAAAGAAAGAGACTTTCTCAGTGGAGAGCATCAATTCACGGCCAAGCACATGTCTTTGGGACTACAGTAAGTGGTGCCTCTACTCAAGGAAATGAAAGCTGATATGTCCTGCTAGGCTGGGCCATGACACCTCTTCCTCACCACAAGTGACAGGACAGCCTCTTCCCCAGGTTCAGTGCCGCAGAATTAGGGTCTCAACCTCTTTGTGCATCTGTCAGTAGAGGGCAATGTAGTTACAAATAATTGACCTGCCACAGGTCCCCACCCATCAGAAGGCACAGACCTTACCTAGTATTTTATATTGCCATGTGTGACCTAACAGTGTATCCTGCTGTTATGTGCTGTGTTTAACATACCAGTAACACTATGTCATGCAGCTGATACTAGAATTAATGTCTAGGGTATTTGTTTATGAAAGCAGGTTCCCTTGTGGTCACTGCTATTTGTGGCAGGGGGAAAAAGGAGGGGACACAGCACTGGAATGGGTTTCCAGTGGGCGTTTGTTTACTGTACTTTCGATGCACTGGTTTATCAGCCCAGGGAATAAGTTATAGCTTCCCAGCCTGCCTGTCTGGTTACAAATTCCAGTCTGCTCCTCCAATCTGAATATAGAGAGCAGCTGGCTGAAGCTAAATGAATAATACTGCCTCACAAAACAATAGTGCTGGGTTCAACATGTTGCACAGACATCTATTTTGAGTTTGGATATTTAAAGACTAAGAGGCATGACAGGCGTATTTATGGGGCAGCAATTACCAGCAGCGTGTGGACTGTGCCTTGGATGTGAACAGATTAACACCTTCCTTCCTGTGTGTGTCAAATACCCTAGTAAAGGGCTCACCTCTACAAAGAAAGTGTCTCTGAAGAGTTGACAATTCCTTCCACTTCTTGTACATCCAGCATTTGCATGTTCAATAACCAAAAGAAGAAAGCTTCTGTGCTACAATCAATCCTATCTAGAATAAAGTGATGAAATTTAATGCTGTTATTTTACTCCATCCCAGACCTTTTATCAGTGGGCAAGGGCAGAAAGATCTGAGAGACCTTTATGGTTTATAGTTTTCTAATGTCAGGGCAGATGCTTTTCTCTGTAAGAACAAAAGCACTGCTAAGAACATCCTTAGCATACAAGGTACCCCAATGCAGCAGTTACTGCTTTTTGAAAGCTAATGGACAAGGGAGGTTATTTGCTGTTTTTCCAGACAATCAAAGCCAGGATATAAGCAGATATATATTTTGCTTCTGGAGATACTTCATCTCTGTCTGCTTCATCATCTGAGTACAGCTACGAATGCCTCATATACCTATATTCCAGTAGACTGGATTCCTATTTTGGACAGAACCTGCTAGCTGCTATTTCAAATTAAGCTGAACCTGTGCAGAAGAGTGATTTGTTTAGCTTTGTGGCCTGGGCCTGCAAGTAGGTACTGAAAAGCATAGCTCTCAGGTCACTGTCACGACAGATTGAACCACTCTCATGCAGGGCAGTGCTAGGACAAGGCATTAAAATCTATTTGTTTTACAACTCAGGGCCATGAAACTGGATATAAGCAGTCATAAGCAGAACTTGCCAGAGGTTTTAAAAGCTTATGGTAGCTTCAGGTACTTGGAAGCTCCAAACTGACTCTTTTCTTATTGAGGAAGCAAAAATACTCTCATTTAAATGGTGCTTAAGGGAAAAAATTCAATCTCTCTTAACAAGCTCACTGGTCAGTGACCCTGGAGTTAAAGAAAGCTCCTGATCACAGTGGGAAGTGACACTATAACCCAGGTTTAGGGGGCTGAGATCTAAATGAGCACAGGATGAGAAAGCTCTTGATCCAGCCTTCAGCTAATTAGCAATGTGAATTGGCCTGCAGATAGCTTGTGCATTGATGCATTAGTAATTTCATGATAAGTAACTCAAAATACCTAGTGAAAAACATTTAGACAGGTTAAAATGAGAATGCTAGGAGATCCCAAACAGCTAGTCATTACATCAGCATTTGCTGTCTTTTTCTGCTGTTTTTAAACAAGCACAATTCTCACTCTCATCATGTAGTTCTGCATGTAGCACATGACTAGGACAGTGAAAACAAGCAGTGGACAGAAAACCCCAGTGGAAAATTTAGTATACCACACTTCTAACCTTTGTCTGAAGACACCACATGATATAAATGCTTTGCTCTCACCGGTAATGTCCATATTCATTAAGCTGAGCATGTGATTAAGTGTTTTGCAATACTATTTACCCCAGGCTTTTGGGAAGTTGAAAAAAGAAGTATAAAATAATATTGTAAGAAACAAAAAGATTCAGGTTCAGATTGTGGCTTCCACAAAAAAGCAGAACTGACATTGCAGCAGAATCAAACGTTCTCAGCTGTATTTGTGTCATAAGGCTTACAGCAGATAATTACGGAGCACATTCCCACAATCCCATACTACACACCTATTTACCTGGCTAACCTCTCTAAGGCCTCAGTAGGGAATGAAAAACTTCTTTAGCGGGCAAATCAAAGACCCTAACGTGGAACCATGTGCTGGAGCACAGGCTTGAGGAGTTCAGATGGCCAGTGCAGCCTGAACAATGCCTTACAGCCATAGACTAATTTAGGTCAGACAGGACCTCTGGAGGTCATCTTGCCATCCTGCCACTCGGAAGGTAAACTACAGCAAGTTGCTCAGGGTTTTGACTAGTTACGTTTTGAATAACTACAACTTTTCTTTTTCCAAACTTTTTATGTTTTGAAACTCTACAACTTTCCTAGGAAACCCATTGCAGTGTTAGGACCTTCTCCTGTCCTCCTGGTGAAAAAGGCTTTCCAATATTTGAAATTTCCCATGTTCCAGCTGGGCGTCTGCTGCCTATCGCTGTGTACCACTGACGAGTCTGACTCCATGGGCCCTTTGGAAGCCTTCCCTTCTCCATGCTGAACAAACTCAGCCCCCAGCGTCTCCGTGTACATCATCTGCTCCAATCCTCCCACCACCTCTCTGGCCTCCTCTGGATTCATTCCAGTTTGTGGATGTACCGTAGAGCACAAAAGTTGCCACAGTGTTTCAGGTGTACACTCATATGCCTCAGTTTACTGCCTCCACTCATGTTCATACAGGTCAGTGTGGAGTGGGCTGCCTTTGCTGCCAAGGATCACTGCTGTCTCATGTCCCATGTGTGGTCCACCAGGACTCCAAGCTCTGTTTCTGACAAACTGCTGTCTGCCACGTGGCCTCCACTTGTCCTGCTGCATGGGGTTGTTCCAGCCCAGGTACAGGACTATTGATTGAGTCTCATGAGGTTTTTCTCAGTTCGTTTCTCCAGCTTGTTAAACTACTGCTGCACAGTAGCAGCTCTGCCCTCCAGCGTATCAATTATGGCCCCGATTTTTGGTATCATCTGCAAACTGCAGGGTATAGATATAGGAAGTAACTAGTGGGACAGCGTGTTGAATGGCCAACCTTTCAAACAAGCCATGCTTGAGGTCTTCTCTGCATGACACACTGTGTCAGCAGCCATGCACAGCCCTGCTAGGAGTCAGCTGTGGGGACAGACACTCGGCACCCACTGGTACAGACTGTCCTGCTGCTTGCAGACAGTCTTTCTAGGTGCCTGTCATGTTTCAGATAATCAGAAGCGTAGGACTGCAGTGACTGAATGCCTAGGGTATGTATGTGCCCTGCTCTATCTGGAGGATTTATTGTAGTGATAATGTAATATTAAGACAGTAAGCAGGAGACAAAATATCATTATGTTTGTTATCAATCCTTTTGCCATCAGCCTGCACTGCTATATTTTTAACAATCAAGAGCATGGGAAGTAACTGAGAATCACTAATTGAGCCAACTGAAATCCCCTGATTTCAGCAGTTCCCTATCCCACTTTCCACCCTGATTTTAGAGCACTTTTGCTGGGACCAGCTCTATCCTTCACTAACAAGGTTGCAGCTAGTCCAAATCTGATGGGTTAAATGCTCTGTTCTTATCTCTGTCGGTGTTTTGCTGCTCTGGAAACTTTGCCAGGGCTATGTCTCCAATCTGAATTTGATCTGATAAAAGACACAGCATCTAGACAGTGAAGCAAACTGTGCAGGGAATGCACCGATCCTGACCTCCGCTCATGGCTGCTGCGGCGCAGCATGGTGCAGCACGGCTCCTCGCAACGGCCTCCTGCCCGGGTGCCTGTTGGAAACAGCTCTTTGTGTCCGGTGGAAGATACCAAACCCTCTTCTGTACCAGGGAGAGCTCTCAAGCAAGAACAAACCACTTCTCCTTACTCCATGCAAGTGTTATTCAGCACAAAAGGTTACGCTGTTTCCCAGAGATGTGATTACAAAGCCGAGGAGGCACACTCGTGCTGCCTATTAATAAACATCTGGTTAGTTAGACAACTGAAATCTCCTCTCTATATGCTGAGTTTCGGCAGTGCTGGCCACACAGGGCTCCCAGCTTCACGCTGCGGTGTGCACAGTGCTCCCTGACTCCGCACTAAACAGGCTCCCACCTGCTGCAATACCCAAGGAATCACTTGGCGTTGCTTACTTATAAATAGCATTCACCTAATCCAAGTGCTAAATTAAATTAGACTTAAAACAATCACACAGTCTGCACCTGGTTTCCTGCTAATGGCAGCTAACAACTACATTAGTAAATGCCCCTTTCCTCTACCAAATCTCTCCCCTCCTGGGCAGCTCTGGCAGTGTTGCTCACTCCCAGCGAGTGAGGCTGGGATGAGGGATGCGCTCCACCTCTGCCCCTCGCTGGTGCCAAGTCTGCAATTCAACTGGGCCATCCCTGAAGCCTGTTGCCAGTTTTTTCCCTCCAGAGAGTTTCTAAGTTTGCTATTTTTTGCATCAGGCACAAAATACCAGTTCCTTTTAATTTTAAATATTAAAAAAGGATTAAAAAAAGACACATCTTGCACTTTCAGGGATGCTGAGAGAGCGCGTAGGGGCACTTCTGAAAACATAAACCAGTATTTTTTCAAGGTCTCCACCTAAAATCTTTAATTTTCTCAGTGACATACTGGATACAGATATTGTTGATGTGGCCTTATGGTTTAAGGATTGCTGCATAATAATTCTGATATAATAATACAGTAAAAGATGCTGTATTTTTATCACCTAACTTCTGCTTGAAAGGCAAGTTACCCTGCTAGACTTCCAAGGAGCTGCTGCAGGAGGAAACAGCTACTGCCATACATGTGGTTCAGTAAGCAGAGGCTGTACCTGAGCAAGTTACGCCTAGACCAGGCTACTGTGGCTGCCTTTACAAGTTGGGTGGTCCAGAAACTTGCAGGGCAATCAAATCTCTTAGCAGCTACGAACAGTGAACCACTGGGGCCAAACCCCAACAAAAACTATCATCTTCCCCAAGCAGGAAGAAAACTGAAGCTTCTGGATAATTAATTTTTTTATTAAAAAAATACAAACCAAAAAACAAGCAATATTTTTCATTTTTAACCTTGACTTACGCTTCAGAATGATAAGGACAAGTAATTCAGAAGAAAAAGCCTTTATCTCTGGCCTAAGGAAAGTATTTGGGGGTTCACTCTTTTGTAACAGTTTTGGCTGCCAGAAAAAAATTCCATTATTCATACAGCTCTTTTCAGGATCTCTCAGCCTACATGTCCCATATGGTAGGGTTTAGGCTTTGAGAAGTAGCAAATATCAAATATTTTATGCAATTCTGGGGTGGGGGAGGAGAGAAAGGCTAAGTGAATGTTCATAATTCAGGTTCTGTTTAACCCATGCTAAAAAAAAAGTCTTTGAAAGTCACTATGGAGGCAGAATTTAATGTGTTTAACCCAGTACTATATATCCTGGCAAGCTAGAACTGAGTGAGAGGCATTAAAAACAGCCTTCACAGCCCTATAAAGCCAGTTCCTTGTACAGATCCTTTCCGCTGGTAGTTATGAGCATTGTTCTTAGTGGTATGGAAGCAGTGCCAAAAACTGTATCCCTATAAACAGGACTTCTGACTTGATCACTTTGGAGATGACAAAATAGCCGTAGTGCTCAGGGCACCTGAAGAATTGACAGGCAGAGTTATGAATAACAGGTATAAAATATTAATCATTTGCCATTACCTATTATTGGCTGAGTATTATATAAAAATAGAGACGCTGCCTGTTCTGACAAGCATATGGACCTTGGTTTCTTAACCAGTAGCATGCAGCCAGACTGCTGTGGCTGAAAGGCGAACCGCTGCTTTCATGTGCACTTTTCACCAGCAGACTCTGCTACACAGCAGAGCTACCCAGTAGGAAGGATGAAAGGGAAACCAGGATTTTGAGAACGGTCTTTCTCTTCTTTGCTTTACTGTGGGCAAGCCAAAGGCTCATGTTCCCCACCTTTAAAAGTCTGGCGACAGCACTTTGCTACCCTGCAAGGATGGTGAAGATATGCGCATTTAAGTCTGTGAGACATTCTGGCACTAAAAAGAGAAACATTGTAGACAGATACAGAGTAGACAGGCTGCCCTGGAAAGCCCTGAGTGAGGAGTGTGGCTCAGTATTTGCAAATCATAGTTGACACTTTTTTTAGGACTTAGTATTTTCTGGCAATGATAACGTTCTCAAAGGAACAGACCCGCAGTCTCTTGCAAATCATGCACTAAAGCAGATGTCATATTTTTGATGCTTTGGTCCATTACATATATTTTTGGAACTATAAGAACTCCTAAATCCTCCAAATCTTGATTGAACATCCTATCTGTGTTGTAACATAAGTATGCATAGCTGAAACCCTGGTTATGACTGTCAATACTAACTAGAGAGCCCTAATGTGCTTAAATTTAAGACCACTTAATTTGCAGAAAACTATTCAGGTGCTGTCAATCAAGCTGGGAATTTGAAGAATATTTAAGTTGTTGATTAAGTACTTAACATTACAGGTTAATGCAAAATTGTCTGTCCTACTTTTCTTGTGGTTACATGGTGACCTGTATAAATATCAGAGTTCTGTTTCATTCCTTCACTGCAATCAGGTCCACATCACGCCATATAAGACAGGACTAGAGGAAGTGCAGATGTGTGTTCCCATGCCAGGCTGCCCACTGTCATCTCCTTTGTGCTGCTCATTTCTCTTATCGACGAGATGCAGATGTTCACTAGTCATCCATGTGAGACCCAAATAAGGCAGGAGTAGAAGCAGAAAGTCCACAGAGCTGTTCCTTTTCCAGACCTGTAGTGACACGTCCTTGCATGGGAAGGGAGGACATCCAGCAAAGGCGTGGATGGGAACAGGCATGTTCTTCCAAGAACCTGGGGTTTATTAAAGTTCCAAAGTTCTATGAGTCAACGTGAAATTGACAACATAGATCCCTCTCTGCCCTAAACATCTTCCATCTGAGAAAATCCTGACCCTGTCACCATTTTGCACACGAAAGAGGGAAAGTTAAAGTCTCTCTCTTCTAGAGGCTGGAGATATGTGTGCAGGACAGTGAGTCAGCATCACTGAGCAGAATGGAGCATTTGCACAGCCAGTGCCAGAGCTTGAAGTCACCGACTCTGCAACAAGGATTACAGGATGTTTTCAGCATAAACCTAACTAAAATACACACAAAAACTCCCTGCCAACTTTCTAACCCTTATTCTTAAAAAGAAATGCCAGAAAAGATGAACAAATGCAATGAAAAAGACTTAAAATTTAGAAGTGTTCCATAGTTATTGTGGACTATTGTAAAATCTTGTCATTCTGGGCAGATGGACATGCTGAATGTTGAGGCTGCCAGCACTACGTTCTTGATCACTGCACAGGCCAGGGTGATTCTGTTCTTATGGACTTCCTTCCAGCCACTGTGTTAGCAGTGTTTTAGCAGTGCTGTGCTACAAAGCTCCTGCACAGGTATGTTCTTTCTTGTGAACCTCATGTAGGGAAGAGGAAGCTGAAGACCTTAGATGCTCTCTGTCCTCCCAAGTCTCAATTGATGTGTTCGAAGTCAGGAACAGTTCATGTTTAATTCCCCCTGACATTGCTTCAAGAGCTGAAAAATCCAGTGTGGGGGTTGAAACTCATTAACTGTTTGGAGCAGAGATCACCCAATGGCAACGTCCTCTACCTCCACATAAAGTCACAGAGCCCACCTCATCTCCTTCAGCTACTGACATGACATCGCCATAGCTGCTGCAATTACTTTTCTATGTGACATCAGGGAAGAGTATCATTGATTTCTTGCTTGTTTTAATGGAGTTTAGCAGCTAGAAGGGGGGTAGAACAAATGCTGCATCATCAGCCAGTTCTCACAGATAAGGACCAAGTGGTCCTTAAACCATAACTGGGAAACCAGCTGGTGAAGATGACATGTACTGACACATACATGGACTCAGTGTGATGGAGGAGTTCCTGGTACTGTTCGAGGATGAGGATTCTGAGGTTAGCTACACAAACCCTTGTTTTTACTAAGTCGGCTTCTTTGAACTTAAGGAAATCAGATTACTGCCTGCCTGTTTGACTGGTGGGCTCTAGGGATGCAGTAGGTTGTTAAAATAATATATTCTAACAACCTGATACACACATTTATAAATGGCCTAAAAATCTAGGTCTTGTAACAATGACATATGGAGTACGTGCCTTAGGTTTAGTCCTAAATGTACATGTGAGCTGAACCAAGATGTTGTTTAGTTCAGCGTTAAAGAAAAATGTTCGTGACTTATTTCTAGGTGTTTATTCTAGTATGTGTTCACTTTCCTGGGAGTTGGGGGTTTTTTTAAACTGTATTCTCAGGGTAGTCAGGATGTTGGTAAATATTCATTGGCAAAAACATCCCCACATGACTAGAATTCACTCCCAGCAGGCATTAAATTGGAACAGAGGAACAAAGGATATGCCAGACTTGATCAGACCACTGGTCTGTCAAGCCTGGTACCCTGCCTCTGGCAGTGGCCCATTCTTTACACTTCAGACAAAAGCAAAAACAAAAGCACCTGTCTGGAAATGCATCCCAGATACTTAACTCAGACTTACTACCTCATCTTCAAGTAGCTGGGACTGGAGTTACTGAGAATAAAATACACAGTGTTGCAGAGAATGATTGTACTCAATTTTTGCTGCACTTTATTGATCGCCTAATTAGGAGAGACCTTACTTTAATATTTATGCAGCCTCTGAATTTCCCTGCCACTGCTGAAAATGAGCTGTGGCTTCTTGGGGGTAATTCTGAGAGGTGAGTGTTTCAGAAATCAATCAGATCTCACTCTGACAGTTTGACACACAAAACCTGCCTTTTAGCTACAGCTCGACAATCCCAGTCCAGGAGAGCTGAGCAGCACCCTGAAGTCAGCATCTTGGGTGGCCTTTGCAGAAATAAATTCTAACAACTAGGATATACTTGTATTATTGTAATTTCTCCTATACTAAGGCTTCTCCATCCCACCCTGCCCAGGACCCACCGTGATGGCCCATGCACAAGCCTAATTCAGATCTGACACCTCCTGCCCTCAAAGACTTTACAGTCCAGAAAAGAAATTGTGGCAAGTGAATGAAACAGGTAAGCCAGAAGGGAAGGTGGAGGGCAGACTAGTATACTCATCAGGATAAAATTAACAGGTTTCTCCCACAATGGCACAATCTGACAGATCTGATCTACTCACCAAGTATGTGGTTTTATTGGGAGTGTCAGCAGAAAAGCTGAAATCTGGGACATTCTGATGAAGAAGGTGCTCAGCATCCAGGATTGGGTGGTAAATAAAGGCTCTTAGAGAACCTTAGAGGCTTCCAATGCTGAGTTCTTCATGGGCACACATGAATAATATGAGTATGCTGTATCTTTGCATGTACGTGTGCAGGTCAAGTCTCTTCAGATCTGTGAGCAAGCAGAACATCTCTGTTTCCAGGTAAGGAAGAAGGGTCTTTAGAGATACTTTCTTCAGATTTTGAATCCCCCTGCCTTAGGCCAGTTTCAAGCACTGCAGCTGAGAAACCTTTGATGCCCACTGCCTATGTTACACAAGGGATATGCGTCATGAAATCCTTGCTTTTGACCTTAACAAATTGTAACCACAGCTGTATGTTGTGTGCCAGTGCAGTGTGAAACTAGTGTGTGTGAAAAGTGCTCACAGAAGATGGGTGCAGTGAATGCCACTGGCAGTAAATGACTGACTGCTGAGGGGGGCAGGCATGGTAAAAGGGACCAGTGCTTTGACCTTAAAGCTGTTCTGAGCACGTCCAGTCTGTATGGAAAACTCAGTCAAGAAGAGACATCTGTGTTTTCGGTCTGTTAACTTGTATTCAACAGCTTGGGGTTTGGCAGCCTGAAAAGATTAAAAAAGAAGAAAAAGAAGGCAGCCCAGCCAGGGCTACCCTTGCACTAAAGCAGATAGCTGCGAGGGGATTAGAGATGGAAGCAAGGCTGAGACACCAGGTGCAGCAGTAGTGGTGGACGCAGAGCTCTGTGAACAGCCACGGTGCTCACTTTTCTTCAGCTGGTAGCCATTTCTTTGAGGATCTGATCTGCCTGGCTGCCGGGTGAGGGTTTGCAAAGTGCCTGCATGGAAAACGTTCCCATCTGTGTTCCTGCACGCAGCTGATGAAGGAGAAGAGCATGGCCGGGGAGGCCAGCAACATTCTGCGTGCCCCATCTCCCTCAGGCGTGCCCTGGGCTGAGTGGCTTTGCTGCTGGTTTCATGTTCTTCCAGTGCTTTTAGAGCTGGTAGAGCTCTTCCCCTGCCTCTAGGGAGCGTAACATAATTGTCACTCAATATCTGTACCCATGGTCTTACTTGTCAACAGAGTTTTTTTGTTTCATTGCTTTAAGAAAGGAATGAAGATTTTTGCCTGATTGAGCCTGTAATAGGACAGCAGATTCAGAGAAAGGCACTTGTCACCTTTTTGCTGCTAGATGTGCAAGTGCCAAGAGAGATAGATGCATGCAATACTCATGCCACGACATTTATTAACCCTTGCCACTGTTAGCACTGTGTCAGACCAAAATACCCTTCATTGCACTGAAGTACCTAACAGTGATATGTTGATGATAATGATAAGTTAATGACAAAAGATTTTGCAAGCATCGTCCTTCCTGCGGCAGCAAGAACCAAGAAGCTGAGATTGTTGTGTTGACTGTGGAAACGCATATACTCTGGCAAAGAGGTGCTCCGAGGTAGGAGCTCAGAGTACTGCTGAATGGCATTCTAAAACGTTGATCTGGTGGAGGGGGCAACTGTTGTAACACCCAGCAGTGTCGTCTTCTGCTGGTGCAACGCAGGCAGGAGCCAGCTGGAAGGCAAGGGTCTGCAGGCTGCACTGCTCCAGAAAGCCACCCCGTCTCTGAGCAGCAGCACTGGCTGAACCTTCCAGCCGCCTGAGAGCCCGTGACCATTCCAGCTCAGGGTCATGTAGCAATAATGCCTGACAGTGAGAGCATTTTCTACAAGCTGACATGTGATTGCAGATGTTTTGAGACTGAAAAATAATCCAGTCAATAAAGAGCAGTAGGAAATGCCAACCTGGTTGATCATTGCAAGTAAAGCATTTGTTCAAAGCTGTGACTGGTGAGACGATAGGATTACATTCCCAACATCTGTACTGCCTAGAATGAAGTAAGGAATAGGAAAGCACCATAAAAGCTCAGCTCTAGTCTCCAGCAAGGACAGAAAACCCAAACATTTGGAATTGTTTTTGACTACTCCTCTAGAACAGCATGCACAGCCCTCATGAAGTGTCCAAGCTGCCATGTGGCTTGTTCGGGGGAGCTGCGAGTGTCTGAGCAAACATATGGTGAGGTGAAAAACCAGCCGGTGCAGGTTGAGGCAGACACTGCCAACTCGCTTTCTGCTGCTGCTGGGCAATTAGGCACATCAGGAACTCCGTGGGGTTTTTTTCTCCGCTTTCTCCACGTTTGTAAGTGAAAAGACATAAAATGTCCACGGGTCTCATGCACACTTTCCCTGCCGCTGTCGTCATCTGCATGTCCCCCCCACCAGTCACCAAAACATAAGACAAAAATAACACTGTTTGAGCTGAATGTATCTCTGTGCAGAGGGATCGTGTAATGCCCTCTGCAGTATTCAAGCCTTGCCTTGGGACTGCATACGGCTCATGGGTGAAGCAGCTGCACAAAGAGGGCTGTTGTATTGAACAAGTTCCTTCGGCACAATAAAAGTCTCTGCCATGAGAATAAAGCTCCTTTGTGCAGGGAGCGGAGCGTTTCCAGTGTGCGGCGGTGGAAGGAACACCCCTGCAGATGGGGCAGCATCAGGCGTTCGTCATCATCCTTTCCCAGTGCGAGGCATCTTCCTGTGACGCTGGCTTCTTGCAGTGAAACGCATGGCGGCGTTGATCTCAAAGGAGCAGGCTACCCAAGGAGGCCTTCTCCTGTGCCCGCCTCCCCCCACAGGCCACAGACGAGCCTGGAGAGGCCCGTGGTAGTCACGCTGCTGCGGGAGGGGGCTTAGAGGGTGTGGAGCTGAGACCGTGCGGAGATGCCTGTGCTTAAGTCCTCTTCTGACGCTGGTCCAGATCCAGGTCATGAACTGAGGGAGCCCCGGCTGCTGTTCACTCCCAAACGAAAAGCATTCTGCAAAGGAGGGAGCCCTTCTGAGGCCCGTGCTCAAAACCACACCTAAAAACAGACCGTGTCAACAGAGCATCAAACCAGACACCGGTTACCTCTAAAACCACATGCAAGGCCTGGCCCGACTAAGCTGAATCTGCCAAATGTGCGTGGCGAAACGTCTGGTGTGACCACTTTTCCTGCTGTCCCTGGGCCCAGGGTGCTTTGGTGCCATGAAGCAGAGCGTTCATCCCGAGCAGTGCTGGACAGGGGACGGCGCAACCTCAGGAGCCTTGGTACAAATGCTCCCCTTGTTGCCAGTGCTCCCCAGTCCCGTGGCGTGAAAGCGGGCACGGCACAGGTTGTCCGAGTGCCGGAACGCTGAGCTGCGAAGTGCAGCAAGACCTGACTCCATCTGCTGTTGCCATTGCGGGGCACTTTGCTGGCTTGTAAGGTGGGAAGTGGATAGGAGCGGTTCCAAAAGAGCACGGTCTGCAGAGAAGCAGGAGCTGTTGAGCGGCTAACGGCAGCAGGCTCTTTGGGCACCTTGGAATCTCATCGAGCAGCACAGAAAATGTTTTTGCCTGGGACTAGTTGCAGCAGGACCTGTGATGGTTAGGAGGACCTTTCATAGAGGCTTGGGGCATACTATATCCCCCAAGACAGCAGAGGCTGCATACATGCATTTCAGTGTTTCATGCTGCTTCTTGGTTTCGGGAAGGGATGCTGATGGTGGGAAAGCTGGGCTGAAGAGACCTGTGAATCCCCCTGCTGACACAGCACGAGACACAACACAGCTTCCTCTCCTGGGCTGAGGAAAAGGCTGCTGGCTCCTGAGTACCTCTGACGGGGAGTGCCAGGTTTTTGTCCGTGAGCAGCGGCTGCTCTTCACTGCTGGAATGCCTGGGGAATTTCTGCCTTAGAACCCACCCTGGCTCCAGAGCAATCAAGTGCGGGGACGAGAGGGACCAATTAGAGGGATCACATGGAGAGCGGGAGAGGCTGCAGCACTATTCACTCGCTGTCACTTCAAAAAGGTTTTCTTTTCTGTGTGTTTAATATGCAAATATTTAATGGGGTGTATTAGAGCATAACAGCCATAACTTGAGACCTTTCAGTCAAGAGTAAACAGGTGCTGGGTCTTTCTTTTCAAGGCCCAGCACAGCTGCGAGCCTGCCCTCCCGGTACGTGATTCCAGGATGCTGCTGGGGCCTTTTCCTCATCCCTCCCCCACGACGCCTCGCCTGCTCCTGCAAAGACCTTATTTTTGTCTTTCTGCAAGAGACTGTCCTCACCGTTGAAAAGGAGCAGAAGAAAAAGAATTGTGATTTATTAGCTCTGGCGTGGAGGGCAGGGCTCTGACCTCAGGTGTGAACCTGGGGAAAATACTATTTTCCTGACAGCCAGCCCTCTCGGAGTGAATTAAAACTGCTATTGTGAGGAAATAGATTAAAGCCATTTCAGCTTTTATGACAATATCAAGGTGGTTACTTTATAGAGCGCCTAGGATGTAGGCTCGCCCCGAGGTGCTTTATAATCATCGGTTTAAAGGGAGGGAATTTGCCTGCAGAGATGAATCAATGGGTGTATTTTATGAAACATTAATGACTGCTTTTGTAGATGTAAATTTGGGGGTATGTGCCTGCATCTCTTCGTGCTGTCCTGCAGCTGCAACCTAAGCTCTTCTGCTGTTAGTGAGGATCATAATCCAGCAGTGGAGTTTTGCTGGAGGAGCTTTACATCATCTTCTAATGTAAACAATATTGTAAGAGAGCCGGACAGCCCCACAGGATTTTCATTGAGCGATGATTGATGTGGAAAGGGATGGAACTGCAGTGATTCTGCATCAGTCACAGCTCTCGCTTGGCTCTAAAACTGACCCTGTTAGCACAGTCTGACTTGGATCATTTGTCTCAGAAGTACCAAGGGATTTTAAAACAGCTGTGGATTCAACCATTTCAAATGGGAACATATTTTTGGTTTGTGGTAAGAACAACATAAACCGTATGTGTTTCAGAACTCGGGCCTCAGCATTCCTGGCTTGTTTTGTCAGCGCGTATTTGCTCTCCTCAGCACCATTTGCATATGCGGCTCCATGGTGGCTATTTTTTCTTGTTTTGTTTTTCCACTTCAGGTCTTCATCCCTTCTTTTTTCCTCCCATTCTCAAAGAAAGACAGAAAGAAAGAAAATGCATCACCTTTGCTTTCTACAGCTAGCCAAGGTTTAAGCTGTGGGAATGCTTAAGCAAAGGAAGTTATTTGTTTTTCAGCCTTTGATACATCCTACATCTGACGTGCTTTCTATATGCGGCTCCATGGTGGCTATTTTTTCTTGTTTTGTTTTTCCACTTCAGGTCTTCATCCCTTCTTTTTTCCTCCCATTCTCAAAGAAAGACAGAAAGAAAGAAAATGCATCACCTTTGCTTTCTACAGCTAGCCAAGGTTTAAGCTGTGGGAATGCTTAAGCAAAGGAAGTATTTGTTTTTCAGCCTTTGGTACATCCTACATCTGATGTGCTTTCTCCTAAATGCTATTTTCATACAAGTGCCCATTGGTATAAGCAAGTATCAGGCATCACAGCAGAGCCCTGTGCATGCTGCCAGCCCTCTCTCTGTGTCCAGATGGGTATCTCATTTCACTAATGCAAAATTACTCCGATTTTCTGCTTCTCTCCCCTTTCCATCACTCCTCCCTTTCTCCTTCGGCAGGTTCCTTCCCCACTGACATCTGTTCCAGGGAATGATGAACTGAGCTTTGGAGCAATTACCGTGGTCTGCATTTCCTGAACCAGCTTGCAGCATGTGTATTAAAAACGCCAGCACTAAAAGTCAACAGGGTGTAAAAGGTAACAGAGTCTCCCACCTCAAAGCTAATGATGTTTTGCTGTGTGAACAAGAGCTGTGGATCTTAATTTGCTGGCTCCTTTCTCCTTTGTACAGTTTTCAGCCGTTACCTAATGAAGCCCGCCTGGTTCCCATGATGTGATATTGTATTATCACAATGCTTGTGTTAAAGGCCTTATATTTCACCCCAAGCACCTGTGGCTGCTCGGCAAGGAGGAAAGCTCTAATGTGCCAACTTGGATTCAGATTTTGCAGCAGAGAAGCCTGATTTTGGAAATGCTCCTCCGCCTTCCTTGCGGCTGAGCGCAGCAGGGGTTGGGGAGCAGTCGGGCTGCTCGGGGTGCCTGCTGCCCAAGGCATTCTCTGTGCTACAGCCAGCGGCTGGGGATTAATATCACAGAGAGAGTGAGAGCCGAGCTATTTCCGCAATCCGTTCACATAATGGATGTGAATGTCAAGATGCCGCCATCTGAAGTATGAGCACCTTGGAACAAAACAAAAAATTACTGGCAGTGTCAGCTTTCAGGAACGTTTTTCAGAGTGCTGGAAAGCTGCACAAGCAACACCTACTTTCTTCAGCATCTTTCTTTCTGAATAAAGGGGGTGCTCAGGCCCTCTCTTCTTCCTCCGCAGACAGTCACGCACAGATCTCTTACAAGCTAAACCCTGTGCACACCTACTACTATGTGAGCAGCTTTGTGGCAGGCAATTTTTTGGGCTGGCACCCTGCTCTGGGTGGATTTGTAGCTCCAGTGTGTGCGAATTCTGCCAAAAAGCTGTGACAAGACCAGAGCATCTACAAACCCTGCCTGAGGTTTATCCCCTTCTTCACTGCAGACTGCCCAGAGCTCATGTTGGACATGACGCACGGGCTGATTTGGCAGTGTCCCGTGTACAAACAGACTTGAGACACCAGCTGATTTGGCAGTGTTCCATGTACAAACACCCTTTGGATCTGGAGCTCCAGGGCCAAACTGAAACTGGAGCAGTGTTTAATGTTAACCAGGAGATACCTGTAACCAGCCTGGTACTGAGATGAACCTTTCTGTGCTCATGAGCTTCCTGGCTGGAGGTTTAAGTACTGTCCACATCATCACCATCACTGCAGTTGGTCAGAATAACTTACTCTGCCAGCTCTGATTACACTTGAGAGCTATCTACTCTCCAGCTGTTAAAATACTTCTCTCTCTCTGTGGACACAGGTAGAGAAAGCTCCTATCTTGGTCTTAGATGCCCAGCAAGCTTCAGCCCCCTAGGGCTGTAGCACTGCTTTATGGCATTAGTAGGAAATTTTGACTTGTATTTTCCCTAGAAAAATGCTACTGACTTTGCAGTGCTTCAGCATGTGGGAGAGCACTTCTCCCCATACGGAAGGATGAAGGCCCAGCCCTGTAAGAGCTTTGTAATAGGGCCACGGGGGACAGAAAAGCAGTTTTCCCAGGAGTTCCTGTATTTCGTACCTAAACCGCACAGTGACTGATGTCTTGGAACTGAAATAGCCTGGCTGTTACATCAAAAGAGCTGTGAAATAATCATTTTCTCCCAAATAGGCCCAGAAGTGCTGCCCAAAGCTTTTTGGTAGAGAACGCTCAAAGCCTGGATATTGCTCCTCCCCTGCCCCAAGTCAGCTGCAAAGAGATCATCAATACTGAAAATATTAGATGGAAAATAACTATCAGATCCTTCAATCAGCTCCTGTCCATGGCCTGTCAGGATGATTCAAAGGCTGAATAACACTTCTGGTCTCCTGCCCCATGTTACCAACTTTCCCATCATGTAATGAAGTTTCATTTCTAGGAGGAGTGCCTTGGCATTCAGATCTGATTGCCTGATTTGAATTTAGATTATTCCATCAAGGTAATAACAAGATCTGGGATCGCAATCTGCTGGAATAATTTAGTAAGCCATACGAGGTCACTATTGCTTCTTAATAACACGGCTTAGACATAATTTACCTGCAGTAACTTGACCTGGAAGAGGGAGGTTTATCTTCTTGGCATGCTGTGTCTGGGTAGCTTGACAATCTCTACATAAATTTGAGATCTTTCATTCTCCAGCTGGTTGTTATTACTTATAATCTCTTAATGTAAAAAGTATTCCTTGGCCCCTTTCCTTGCCTTTCTTACCTTTACTTAAAAAAATAAGAAGATTTATTGCATGTTGGTTTGTTTTAGGATCTCAGGCCCATGGCCTTGCAGCCATTATAATTTGCTCATTGCACCAAAAGCTTTTGTAATGTTTGAGGTGCCTCTTTACTTCTAAATGTTAAACTATACTTTAACATATGATTTTCAGGAAACATTGATTAAAGGACGTACATTGAAAACCTTTTCTTGTGGACGTATCCTGTAGCATTGCTTAGAAACCCTTTTGTGGGGGGATTACAAGCAGAACAGAGGAATTACAGGATTACAGTAGAAATGGGGAAAAATTGCTGCGGGGATTCCTGAGGGAGGCCTTATCCTGGCCTCTCTCACAGCAGTTATGGTGCAGCTCTTACACATGTCACTCCATCCTTCCATACCACAGTGGGTCAGACAGCAACCCACTGTATTTGGCACCAGCTGTCTGCCTGCACTGTGCAAGTGCACTGCCCTTCTCTGTGTCTTGGGACACTATCCTTTGCCCCCTTCCTTGGTGCCAGCAGGGACTGAGCAGCTTCTCGTCACTCCAACCACCTCATAGCTGCTTCCTTCTGATGCCTCTGGTGCTGCCCTTCTCCTACACCTACTGCCACTGTTAGCTGAAGCACTGGGAAATTTCTGGTGCCCTTTGAACGGCTGGGGCTGCTGGGACATGAAACACCCGCTCAGCATTTCTATATTCTAAAAGGGTGGTTTCATTTCCCTTTTGGGATTTTTAACCCCAGGAGGGCAGCCCACTGCAGGCTCTGCTTCCTGCTCCTTTACCAGAAAGAGCCGGCACTGAAGGGCTGCTCTGTCCTCGTGACCAAGCACTGCAGGAAGTCCTGTGACACCTTCACCATCATAAGGGGAGGGAGAGACAAAGCTCAGCTGGAAGTGATTTGTGCCTCTGGTGTCTGCCCATTGCTGGCAAGACCCACTGTGTGAACCGACTGGTGTGTCCCCTCTTGGTCACTAATGGTCACACAAGCACATGCCAGCCACTTCGATCTGTGCACCAGGGCTTCCCTGAGGGAATCCTGGAGGCATGGTCCATAGCTATGGCATGTGCAGGGTGAGTCCTGAAGGACAGGGATGCTGGGGAGCACTGTGGGGCCAGCCTGCACTGCTGCAGAGATGCAGCCCCTGAGAGCTGGAAGGTGGCAGACACTTGGTGTTCAGCCTCAGCTTTACTGCCAGAATAGAGTGTCAGTGCCACTACACGTCTAGCAACAGCATTGGGCTTAGAGAATGGTCACCAAAATGCAATCACCCTAGAAGGCAAGAATAAGCTCTCTGGAAATGGTACTGTTTTTTTGGCAGAACATATTGGCGTTCAATAAAATATACTGCAATGCAAACATCCAGTTGGATACAGCCATTATAGCCGTTGTCTGGGTCAGTGCCCCTCCTCTCAACCATCTTTTTCCCACTATGATTATTTGGACCACAGTCACTACCAGTGTCTCCATCCCGTTATCATTATGCCTCATTTTAGGGATGTGATAAGCAATGGCAGCCTCAGAAATGCCAGTCTTAAAGTGACTAAACCCTCACCCACACTTTCAAATTGGGACAGCTGATAAAGAGCTTTTATGTAAGATGATGCAGAGCGTTACAGCAGCCCCATCAGGTTCAGGGTTTTTTTTTTTTCCTTCTCCCTCACCTCAAGATGTTGCAATTTTAGCTTATATTTGCTTTTTTTCCAGCTCATGACTCCACTTCTGACTGGAAGGCACAGCCTCCGAGCAGGGCTCTGCTGATGTCTGTAACATTAGCACAAGGCTGTCAGGGAGCAGACGGCATATGATTAGGAGAGGCTAAACCAGGATGCTGTGATTCAGATAACCAGCTTCCCTATTTCTGGCTCTGCTTGGAGGTCCAGATTCTGCTGCCCCACATCTCAGAGGTGGGAGTGCGGGACCACCACAGCCCACAATGGCCAGCGGCCAGTGCCCAGGCCTGCACAGAAGCAGCTCATGCATGAAGGAGGGCAATGGCTGTAGAAGAGGAACCAGCAAGGGGACTGGGCTGGAAATATCCCAAGGAACAAATACTTTTACTAGTCCCGTTGCAGAGGCAGAGGGATTTCCTGCTTCTCTGGAGATAGGGAGCGCCTGGCCCTGTGCGAGGGAGCTGCTCCGTCCCCTCTGGCTCCTCTCCCACTGCTTTTGCTTTTGCTGTGCGTTTCTCAGCAACTCTCCCAACAGTCTGTCATCCCCAGCTCTTCCTCCCACTGCTTAGTCAAGTGCCTGTGATGGATGGGAGGTAGAGAGGGTGCTCCTGGGGAATTTATCCAGCAACCTCCGAACTATGCAGAACTGTACAACTTCAGCAAAATTGTAATCTGCCCTTGGAAACTGTAGCCTATTTTTTATTGAAAGGGAGATTTAATAGAAAATTCAGGGCTGTGCCTCCTGTTGGGCTATTACTTATGATGAGTGTACATACTTATAGTGAATTTTACTTCTAAATTATGGTCAGTGTCATAGGAAAGGAGCATAATTTCATTCTTGTAAAAGAGTTGCCCACAGACATCTGAGAGCAATGCTCTTCCCATGCAGCCTGCCAGAGTCCGGTGTCTAAAATGCATAAACCTACAAGAGGCAGAAAGCAGAAATGAAGCTGGTACACTGTAAAAGCTTTAATGGGGCAACAGTGTCAGCCCTGTGCCACGGTGC
>NW_009920371.1:42010-67614 GCF_000696875.1 Nestor notabilis | reverse complement strand
ACCCCTGGCCCACTGTGCGGGCGGCAGCCAGCCTCTCCCTGCCCCAGTCACTGAGCGTGCAGTGAAGGCAGACTGTCAAGGCACAACATCTGCCTGAACTTCACAGCTTCTTCAGCCCAGACCCTCAGCCTAAAGCCCTTGCTTAAAGGTTTCCCCAGCCCTATCTCTCTTCCCAGTCCTCTCTCCCCACTGGCCTCAGTCTGCCTCTGGAACAGGTCTAGTTTCCTTCCCCTTCCCCTTTCCTTTGTAATGTCTTTACTTTCTTTTCTGTCTCCTGAGCAGTCCACTTGCCGCCTGTGCCCTGCCAGAGGTCTCTTCCCCTCAGCATCTCTTCCCTCTTCCTCCATCCCCTCCCCAAATTTCTGTGCCCTGGGGAAATTCACTGCATGTGGGCTGCATTGTTTTGCTCCTCCCCATCAGCTCTGCCCAGCTTCTGCTGTGTCTTCCCTCTCATATTTCCACATGACCTCCTGCACTGAGGGCCAGTTCCACCTCTGCATTTGCTTCAGAAAAATCTCCTGTTTCCTGGAAGCAGTATTAGACTCAAGAGGACCCAAAGAAAAGTGGAGATTTGGGTATCCCTCCTCTATCAGCAGATGGAAAGAAGCATCTTAGCTTGACCAGTGATGACCCCTCTATTGCCTTCACCACAGACAACCGCCCTAGAAGAAATGGCTTTCTCTTCTGATTGCTTCTCCCTCCTGCTCTCTTCAGCTGTGCTTTTTGCCTCTGGTTTCTCATATTCTTCCCAACCATCCCCCAGCCATCGGCCGTTCCCCACCGACAGCCTCCGTGGACCACCGCATGGTTTGACAGTAATAGCATCAATTGCACTGCTGCATCTCAGTAATTACAGCCAGGCAGTGCTCTGACTGTCCTCTGCACCTGCCTACTATCACCCCATGCCTGATACACACACATTTGCCTCCCGCTGTCACTCTTTGACTCAGACCAGCCACCCATCAAGGTGACAGGATAATGCCAGGAAAATGGGGGGAAGGAGTGTACCCTCGGTCCTGGCCTTCTTTTTGCCAGGCTTTCCTTTCCCTTTTCCCCACCTTCCCTCACTCCAGCACAGATTTTGTGTATTAACATGCCTTGTTTTGATTGTTGAGTCCACTCTGAGAGGTAACAGTTCAGTTTTCCTCCTGATCTGGACAGATTTTATTTTATCAGGGTTTTTTTGTCACCTTTTTATCAACCTTTTTAGCTCCCTCCTGCTTGTGCTTTTCTGTCTGCCTGCCTCTCGAAGGATCCCTTCCATATTTTTTTTTCCTTCCCTCTTGCATCTCATGCTTAAAGGTGTATTTAGATTAGAAGAACTGGGGAAAATTATGCCTTTTAAGTTCCAGCAATGATCTGGTCTTGGCAGATTTCAGTGATGTTGTAGCAGATTAATCTATTGCCTGGGAAACCAAAGCACCCCACCTGTGTCCTACCCTGCCCTCAGCAGTGACATGCACTTGGACTTGGCCAGGTTTCATATAATTATTCCTTCAATATGTCTCTCTGGGCTTATTATTTATCCCACGTAAGATTCACTCTTAATACCTTTTTATTTCCAACACTGGCTACATCTCTTCTGCCTTGTCCTCTCCCTTGCCTCCACATTAGCAGATCATTCCAGTTCGTTTCTTAGCAAAAGTCATGTGCTTTCATAAGTCTCTACATCGTGCTTCTCTTTCCAGTCAGGAGAAAACAGAGATGAAATGAAATTGAACTCTAGGTGTTCTTCTCTGCACGTTTGTAATCTCATCTTGAGAAGCACTTCAAAAAAGTTATGGAAAAGCTTGTGATAACTAATATGATGCTGTCACACAATTAGGACCATACTCATTTAATAATTTAGTTTTAGGAAAGAAATTGCCATTTTATCAAGAAAATGTATCAACCCCCCAAACACTAACCATCCTGACATCAAGATGTCAGTTCATCTTTTCTCTTCAGTGACTTGCTGCTATGTAACCTGGGTTATTATACACAGCAAGTCTGTTTGTGTGAACCTGTTTCTTCTTCAGAAATAATGGTCTGCCACACCATTCATGAAGAACAACCCAGCCCAGGACATTTTCTCTATCAATAATGTTTGGTGTTGGAAGTTTCAGAGGAACATCTGAGCTTCATTTGCATGAAATAAGGTAAATTTTTTCTGCCTCTACCTGGCAATGAAGTTATATGCCTAAGGAGAAAGATTGCCTCTGTGTAGTTTTACGATCCCTGGCATAATTACAGGTACAAATCTTATTGTGACCAGTACATGGACACTGTGTTTTTGTTTTGACTGTTGAAAAAACTCCCACTAAAGCCTTATCTGTGTGGAAAGCTTTCCCTTGTCCCTGTGGTTTCTTGTGCTGTCCTTCTTTCATCTTACTCCCTTTCCCTACACAGTGTGTGCTGGAGGCGAGCCGGCTGTGCTTTGCCATGCCTGCAGCATGGAAAAACTATGTCTAATTCATCTTTCACCAGCATGGTGGTGTGGAGTCAGCTTAAGTTCTATCAGGAATCAGAGTGGTTTTATATGCTGTGACTCTGGAGGAGAAACATGCTGCAGCAAGTACAGGGTCTAAAATACTAGACACCAGGGGGAAATAAAGCCTATCAGTGGGTAGACTGTTAAGCCCACACAGCCAAATCCTGAGAGGTCTTAACCCCTCACAAGCAAATCCTGTTGGCTTCAAGAGGACTTCAGGTGCTCATCTCCCCTCATGATCTGGTCACACAGCTTTTACTTAATGAAAAGGTCTCCACTGATGGGGTGAAGAGTGAAAGGTTTTTGAGCACAACAAAATGATTTTCCTGGATTTGTGGAGCAGACAGCATGGATTAGGGTTTATAACAGTAGTACCTGTTTCCCTGGTGGTCATGACTCCTCGTGCTGGGAATATGTTGCTGCTTCTGTACTCGTTAGAGCGAACCAATGTGTAAAATGGGGAACAGAGAGAGCCGCTGTCAGAAGGGCTTGTAGGTAGCAGATGCTTGTGTGGCTCTCTGGAGGGAGGAAAAGCTCTTAATTCAGACGTCTTTTGACTCCTGACTCTTCAACAAACTCTGTATTGTACAACCCTAAACTTACATTTAAACAAAAGAGACTTCTTTGTTTCCACGTGGCGTGGAGGGGTTCCCATATGACTCCTTGCAGAGATGCAAAAGCGATTGCTAATAAAACAGCATTTCAGTGCTCGTACATCCCACAAAGGGCAAATCTTTACCATGAAACTGTCTTAATATTATTATTATTATTATTTAAAGACACTGAACAGGAGTGCATTAACTCAGGGTATTATTTCCAGTAGTTCCAACAACGTCTGCAGCACACCTGCTCTCTGTGGCCACTTCAAGCCAGCTCCAGCTCTGTTGTTGTTGGCTCCATACCAAGAGCCAGCAAAGCAAAAAATTTTTCACTTAAGCCCAAACTTACTGTTCTCCTGTCAGCTTCCCCGTAATGTATTACTTCACCATGTCCTCTGACCTCCTGCATTTCTTTGTAGAGAAATGTAATTAATTGTGAGCCACAGTTTAGCTCTGGGGGTTCAAACCAGTTTCACATGTTTATCCAAACATTAACTTTTTTCCTTCTTTTTTAATTTCCAAGCAGAAAAGGTGACGAGGGTTAAACAAAGCATCGCACCTTCCAAGAGCTTCAAACCCCAGCAGGGTTGGAAGGAGCTGATGGGAGGGAGGAAGGTGGAAGGGATGGACAAGGGGGTTTCTCAGCCAGACACCAGGAGCCAGAGCTGAGCCTGGGAACTCAGGTTCTGGAAGAAAGAGGGACACCTCTACTGCACAAACGGCTCAGCTGGTATGGTGGCGTGTCCCAAGGATCCAGGCAAACAGCAGTATCTTTGTTTCTTACTGAGGAATTGGTACACAGAGGGGGTGTTAAAGTGACCTGCCACCTTCTTTATTCACACATTAATTCATGAGGATTTGTCATACAAATGATGACAAATCTTATGACTGCAGGAAGGTCTTATTTACTCATCACACAAATAGCACCTCTGTAGCAACCCTACCGATGCTGAAGAAATCCCACTTCATTTGTGGATTATTGTCAGAAGACTTAAGGTGTTTCTAGAAGCTCTGAAGGACCAGTTAAACGGCTTTTCGATCCTTTTTCTGCAGCAGAATCCTTTTTTATGTTGCAGAACATGCTCACAGCTCATCTGAGGGCAGCTGCTGCAAATCCAACACATAAGTGCTGTTAATCCCACTTCTTAGGAAATGCAGGGGAAAGGGCAGTTGCATACAGATCCTAGAATATAGATACAGGAATAAACAAAAAAAAAGCTCATAAAACTTCAGAACATTTCTATTTCTCGGGCATCCAGCACCGTAAGAAACCAGTAACTGGAAAGAGATCTATTCAGTAGTAATAAGAGGTGCATTTGGGGTTGTACTTTCAAAGGTATGTGAGGTTTCTAGTCCTTACAAACTTAACGGTAGTCCCATAGCCGATGCTCCAGAGAAAGCCCTGATAACCCTTTGCAAGCCCAGTCAGCACCTTTGAAGTCAATGACAATGTTGTCACAGTAATAGCTCTGAAGAGCTATGCTGGCTTCTACATTGCTGAAAGACCATCTATTTTGTACCACTCAGGTTCTTTGAAGTAATACCACTCCCTGGTCTTATATCACCTGACACATCTGCTGTCAAGCTTCTTTGCTTCTTACTGCTTTTCTAAAGCAAGTTCTCCTATAACTTCATCTTTATTGCTTTTAACAGAAAGAAAAAATGGTTCCATAATAACTCAATGACTAACTTTGCAGGAATGTTATACAAACAGCCCTGCTGAGACTGAAGTAGCAACCAGTTGCTGGAGATCATGTTTGTACGTCCTCTTCCTTAAATTACTTTTCTTCAATGCAGACCTGAAAACATTCTTGCAAGAAGACTAGTGGGGAAAAAGCTCTAGATTTCATATCAGGAAAGGTGCAAAGCTAGTTGGGAAACAGACTGTGGGTTGTTTTAAAAAAAATAAATCAACATTTCATTATCATATTGGGAGGATTTAGTAATGCCCCAACAGTGTTTGTCACAAATCTGGCGCAGACTAGGCAAAGGCAGTGGCCAAAAGCTATTATTAACAGCCAAAGCTGGCATCTAACATCATGAATCAGCTAAGGAAACATGAAAACTCACAGCACAACTCTGATTTAACCATAATACCTTTGACAGCTGTATGCCAGAAAGTTATTTGCAGCTTAGTGACATGCTGGAGTATCAAAACAGTGAGGTGATGCCCTACCCAGGCCTTGGATGGCAATCTCAGCCTCGAGTCTATGGCATGAACCAAACAGCCAATGTTAACGCACGATGTGTTGCACAAGGAGGATGTGCTTGACCATTTTCTATGAGCATAATGAGGAGCAGAGTGCTCAGTCCTGGGTGCTAGACCAGATCCCACTGTGCCTCTGCTTCTGCTCACCACTTACTATAGTGCCCAGTAACCCGAATGGCAAATCCAGTACCAAACTGAGCTTCAGGGCTACATCACATCTAGTCTTTAGCAGGGGTGGAATAAAAAGTAGCCTGGAGTAACTGGTTGTAGCCAGGGACAAGGAGGAGCAGGTCAGGAGGCAGCAAACAACCTGTACATTGTTTCTTTATCCAAGAATTGTCTGCTAAACATCCAAATCATTATGACATCTAACAAGGAAGGGAAACCAATAGTAATTTATCTGAAGCTTTATGGTCTTTTGGGTAAACTAATTCTCCCTGCCTCTCAAGCACAAGTCTGTAGAGCCAATGCAGTTTTGCTACTCTTTTAGTGCTCAAACTAAGATAAATGACCACCTTGTCCATGAGCCATCTATACTGTTTCCCATAGGAAGACAAGCTTTGAATTCAAATTGATCCTGAAAAGCCCAAAGGAATGGACAGAAATCAAATGGATGACAGTAAAAAGCACTGAAGAGGGAAATGTCAAAAGCAAAAGTCCCCAGTAAACAAGCCCAACCTGCGACCCTCATGAGCGGTGACCTGCCAGGCGGCAGCGTGCAGAGGGGGACCCGCAGCCTTTAGAGATCCAGAAGCTGTGGGAGTCCTTGGTATTGTCTGCCCACAACACAAGAAAGGGCAGATGTCATCCCGGGCCACACCTGCAACAGTGCTTTATGTAAGACACAGAGGAAATTACTGTGCTCTATTTGGCACGGGTGCAGTCTGAGCTGGAGTTTGATGTACGTTCCTCAGCACCGTGCTTTAAGGAAAATGGAAATTGGACAAGGTCCAAAGGAGCTCGTATGAAAGATAAAAGGTTTAGAAAATGCGCCCCAAGACAAAAGGCTTATGGAGTGGGCATCTTCTGTGTGGAAATGGGAAGATGAAGGAAATCTAACAACACCCAACTGGCAGGCAGAAACCTGACTTCTTTCTACCTGTTATAAACTAGTGATGTGAAGTGTGATGTCTTCTGCTCTTCACTTTCATTTGGTAGGCTTTGTACAGCAGGACGGCTTTTGCAGTGCAAATTTAGACCACTTGTTAGCACATTTTCAGACCTTCAGTATATCCTTAGAAGAACCAGAGCTTTGTCAGATCAAAGTCCCTCACTATTCCCCTCAGGATCTGGTTTTGTGGCTGGCAGTCAACACAACAAACTGCTTTTGGACATAATCCAGTTGTCTAGAAGATTGTCTGCTTTAGTCCTGCATTGCTGCTATTAAGCTGAGACATCTCTGGAACATGATGCTTCTTAATGTGCAGCGTCAGTCTGCCTAGTGACTTCTTGCTCTAGGAGACACAGCCTGGACACACAAGGCTTGAGTCATTTCCAACATGGGCATCTCCAGTAGTGCATCTGCCAGGGCTGGCAGGTACGACACAGGACCTACAGGAGACCTACATGTTTCTGGGCAGGCATTTGGACTCAGGTGGCACTTCCTAGGGGAAAATGGCAACTAGCCTGCACTAAAGCAGCTGAATTGTGCCTCCTGGCCAAGCAGAGGAAGAAACATCGACACAGCAGTGCATTTATTAAATTGCATATAATAGGGGCACCCGGTGCATGGATGAAAATCACACCATGATGCGGTGACACTACTAAGCAGGAGATGGAGTTTCTGTCTGTCCTCCAGCAGAGGATCCCAAACTGAAGCCTAGGGCATCCACAAGCACAACTTGTCCAGGGACCAAGTGCTGTGCAGTGCTCAGCTGGGCTGGCAGCAGGGTGCACATGTGAATGCCAAGGAAGGCAGCAGGACAAGGGCAATGGCTGGAAGAGGGGCTATTTCCCCAGCACGTTGCTGCAGGCACTGCCTCCCCTTCCCTTGCTGGAGGCATTACTACCAAACCCTTTGCTTACCCAGGGTGCGGAGCTGGCACAGACCTGCATCGACCCCAGATCCTGTTTCTGGGCCACACTGACCAAGAGCGTAATCATGCACACTTCCTCCCAAATTTATGCAAAAAGCATCCACCCTACATATATTTCCACTGTATTTAAGGCCTTGTGTAGTCTTGGCAGAAGTGGATGGATTTTGCCCAGAATACACAATTTAGTGCTAATTATCTCTTCCTGCTGGGCTTTAGAGCACAGAGCTTTCAGTATAAGAACAACAGCTACAAGAGCTAATGGATTGCTCTGTTACCAGGAAGCAAACCCTTTGCAGAGTGCAGAGGATCCTGCCCTGCTGCAGGTCATGGGGAAACTCCTCAACAATGGGAGGATGGAATTTGTTAACTCTTCAGGGAAGGAGAGAGTATCACCGGCATTGTAATTGCCTTCTGGTGGTGTTGTGGGGGGAACACCCAAACACAAAAGAGCATCTCACCCCTTCCAAGGCAGAGCAAATCATATTGTAACTGTGAGAGAAGAAAACTCCCCTATCAGTCAGTGAGAGGCTGTAGAAGAAAAAAGAAAAGAAAAAACATGGCTGAGATTCACTCCCTTCCTTGTCACATACAGTGAAGTCTGTATTTTCTGCTCTCCTTTACGGCGAGTGTATAGGACATGGATTAAACCCCTGCATTCCGAACCCCACTTCTCACATGTATTTATGCCACATCTAGGATAGTCTATTGGCCTTTCTCTAGGGCCCCACCGACAAACCACTTCTCTTTTGGTGATACTCCTTGAGATGAGAAAGAGCTTTGCACCACTTTGCTGGCAGTTCAGCTGCAGGTAATGAATTAACAGCACATGGGACTCATATTTGGAACCAATAATAATTTAATTTGCCTGCACTGGCACTTAACCATCCAGCAATAACCACTGCAGAGTGCCTCTCTACACAGCTTATTTAGGAGCTTTATAGACCTACATGTGGTGATCATTTGATTCTGAGACTGACACGTTACCTGAAGGAGAGTCCAAACAATGCCCTAGCACAGTGACTATTTTGGCTGGTGGTGACCACATCTTAGGTACTCTTTCAAATGCAGTCTTTCAGGTGTAGATGCTCACTTACTTGAATATCCTTACAAGAGTAAGAAATGAAATACTGAAATATAGAGCAGATGCTTCAGTACCTTGGACTAGATCCATTGTTGACACAGGACCAACATTACACCCTTCTCAAAGATACTTTCTCACTTGCTCATATGGTGCACAGATGTAGACTGCTGGCAGTGATCTTTAATGCAATGTGGGCAACTTCCAGAATTTCAGCTACCCTTTGTCTCCATTTCTTGTGCAAGATTCTGGGTTTATTCTCATTTGGGTCTCTATGATTGTCACACCAAAATATCCTCACTAATGCTATATTTTGGCTCCCTCTTGAAAACAGGGTAAGGGAAACACTGCTGGATGAATGGAACAACATCCAGCACTGGAGGTGAGGGGTGGTGTCTGTCCCCGGCAGCACTACTGCAGGCCAGTGAGATAACCCTGTGACCTACCTGCCAACATACAGAGGTTTTAGCAGCAGCTCTTCCAGAAAGCCTGTGGCAAAGATCTTCACGGCTTGGAATGGCAACAGCTGGCACCGATAAGTAGAAGTCTGTAAGGAGTGAGAATCTTTCTTCCTGAGTCAGTTGAGGAAACAGCTGTATGAAGCCTGACATCCCTTTGCCAAGACAGTCGTGAACATCTTCCATCACATTCAGACGCAGCTTCCTGTCTCTAGAACAAGTTGTCCAGCAGTGGCTCGCTGGGAAACACCAGCTGAAGAAAGAGAAGTATCAGGTTGATTCAAGGGGAGATTGTATTCTGTGAAATGAAAATAAATCTGCAGCTTTATGACTGATGGTTTTACTGTGAGGTATTGCATAACTTGCTTAAATAATGCTGAAGTATGACTGCCTCCTGTTTTATCTGGCTGTAATGTTTCTCCTTAGCTCATTGCATCTCAGAGAAGGTTGTTATGAAGAACAAAAGCCTTTCAGAGCTGCAGTCGGCTTGCACGTGAACTCTTGTTGCCTGAATAATAATAAGCAATAAGTAATAAGCATGTGAAGTGCATATTGAAGCCATTTTCATGATGTTTTGTCACATAACATTTGAAACTGAAGTAAGCTTCTTTCTTTTACAAATAAATATTGAGCTAATTGTATTAATATACATAAATCAAACCCACATATTTTGGTGAATAGAAGGGAGAACATCCACTCTGCATGTGGACAGCCCCAATTTCCAGCATGAGCAAGTCCATGGGGGACCAGCATGGGCAGGCACCTTGGAGGAAATCAAAGCAACTGGATGCCCTGTCTCCAAGACCCCGAGAGCCCCATCATGAGGTCTGCAGAGGCCCATCTCTCCTCCTGGTTGGCCTGCCCCTACTTCTTGCACAATTTCAGCAGGGTTTGCCATGCTCTTTTTCTGTGCGGATGGCCTCTATCTTAACACTCCTTCAAGAGACAGGAGAGACTCGACCTCAGCAAACCTGCTGCCCATCTTGCCCAATAGATAAAGGAGCCGAGGCAGCTCCCACCTTTGAAAGAAAAGCAGTGATTTGCCTCTTCTCACATAATACTGAGGATGCTCCACCAACACCTTCCCCACGCAGCTCCTCAGAGGGCAAGACCCTTGTCTTCTGTCCCTTACTTCTTTTTTGTTTTTCTTCTTTTGAAAAACTCAGTTAAAAAACTAACTGAGAGGCAAGTCCCCACATGGGAAACAGAGCTTTTGATAAGCATCTTGAAGCAGATCCTGCTGGGGGAGCATTAAGCAGGGCTGTCAGACTATAAATGTTGAGCGGACCCAGAGACATACATTTGCTTCTGTCTTCAAACCCAGTGCCCTGGGTGTGCTGTGGCCATGGGAAGGTTGCATCATTCATGGGATTTAATAGGTTGCAGCAAAAGTGCAAGAAAGCCGAGGCCTGTCTTCCCTTCAGATGAGGCTTGGGATCTGAGCAGTAAGCACAGGACAGCCCATATTGCACGGGGCATCTGGCGACTGAACGCCAAGTGACCTCCATACCATAGGCAATGCTCCAACCCCATCTGCATGGCTACAGCTTTGCTCTCCTAGAGCTCCTACGCTTCACCAGCTAGGCATTACTGAAATTAGATCCCACAGCATGCCTGTGGATAATGATTTATACTTATCTTTCCTCTAAAGATAGGGAAACTGGAGCAGAGACAAGATTTTTTCTCCTGCTGTAGAGACGTTTCAGTTGTTTCCACCCCTGAATGTGCTGTTTGTGATCCAGGACATCTGTCTCCCACCCCAATTATTCTTGCACTGGAGCAGGATGTGGGCCCCTCGCTGTCCCTCCCAGGCAGCTCTGCCACCTGGCTTTGACAGAAAGGGGCAACATAAGGCAGGAAGACCCGCTCAGACCCCCACAAAAATGTTGGGGTTCTTTATTGTTTTTCGGTAGGGCAGCATATTGCTTGCCTGGGGGCGGGGAGAATGAGGCTGAGTTTTGGGAATTTTTTTGGAAGCTTTGCTGATCATCAGTCAAATAGGTATAAAAATCTTATGAGGGTGTGTAAACTCTGCCATCCTTTTCGCTGGAGAGTCTCCTGTGGGCACTGGGTGAAAACCAGCGAGCCAATGGACACTGATGCATTTCCTTTTTGTTGTCATGGCTGATGATAGAAACAGACAGTTCATGTGTTTTCTGACATGATGTAGGCATCAAACCCCAAATCTAACGTAAGTGCCCGTAGTAGTCCTCAGCCCCTCCACCAGGCATCCAGAGGTCCCTGCTGCCCAGGCGGCCAGGGCCACCCCAGTGCCAGTGGGTTGGTGCGTCTGCCCTGCCCAAGGCAACAAAGCGAAGGACGCTTAGTTTTTGGGAGATCCCAAAATCTCCTGAGGAGCCTGACCTGCTGGCTCTGCTCATCTCTGCATACGGATGATTTCTGCCCCTTGGGAAACAAAGGCACAGCAAGTGTTTTCTTCTAAAGCTTGGGTGAAAGAGGTACTTGCCTCTTATATGGCAGTTTGTAGTGAGAGCACTCACCAAGGATGTTGTGCTGTGCTCAGGCTGGTGCTTGTCGTCTCCTGCTTCATGGTGGTGGCTGAATATGCATGGACCAGTCCTTGGGGCACAGTAATCACCACAAGGCATCTTCTCTGCCAAGGGGCTGCTCTTCCCATGGGATAAGAGTCAGGTTCCCTCTGATGTCTGTGCTTGTTTGCATGACTCTTGTCTCCTTTCTCCATCTTCTCCTTTCACCTAGGTCCTGGAATACAGTCTAAAGAGGAAAACATCCTCAATAAAAGGGAGTGCCCCTGCCCTGCTCTGAAACAGCGTGTGTCCACTGGGTTACAGTTTTCAGTCACTGAGGTTATCACGGGAGTAGTAAATAGGATACTGGGTTCCTCCTCCTCACATGAATAATTTTACCTTTAGGATGTGGGCAAGAGTGGGGTTTGAAGGCACACAGCAAGCCCTGTCCAGGAAACTGCAGATTCTCAGGGAGAAATCCATGTTTTGGAGCCTGTGTGGACAGAAGGACCTGAGTGCTAGCTTCCCGACAGAGATCCCTGGACTTTATTCCAGAGTTGGGCCCTCAGGTTCTTTCTTACGGTACTAGCCTGTAGTCTCAGTGTGATGACATCCTGCCGTCAGTGGCTCATTTATGCGCAAGGGAAAAACCCAACCTATTCTAATTTTGGATATGCTAAATGACTAATAGAGCTAATTGTGCCCTCTGCCCTTGTAACAGCTTGAAAGTGAAAAAGAGATGTTGACGCAATAGGGCAAAGGACATTTTGTAGCTCTGAAGGTAACTCAGCAGCCTGAACTAAAGCAGTCCGTGCTTTTGCAGAGAACATGCCATGCTGCCAGCAGCCCACTCTTGCTGGGGTCTTGCTTGCTTTTGTGATTTACTTCTGTTTTTTGCCATTAGTACAATCTTAAACATCACTGTTCTTGGCTTCACTCTGGTACCTACCAGAATATACAGAGACCGTGTGATGGATAAAGCAAACCCAGAATAGAATAGCTGTAATCCAGCCTCTACTTATTATTTTAACCAAAAGCAGCAGCATGCAGAGCACAGGCATAGAAGTGGGAGAACAGGGAAACACTATTTTAAGTCAACCAGCACAGGAGGTAGGTCTTAGCTCAGAACCAAAATCTTCTGCTTGCATTGTAAAGTAAATGACATTTAAGTCTATGCAGCCACATATACTGGGAACAAAGAAGTTTGTTTACATGACACTGCTTACACTGCATTTCAGGGCAACAAATGTCAGTGCAGTACTACGAGCAGAGCAAATCCAGTAGTTGGGTTTAATTGTGAGCTGTTACGGCTACAGACTGCAATGAAAGGATCTTTTCTAAATTGTTTCCCACCACCGATATTGAGGCATGTGTCTTGGCCAAATAAACTGTACAGGTTGTTGCTCTTTGGCAAACTAGCTTCAAATTAAAGTGGAGAACATTTCAGAAGGGCAAAATTAAAGGTAAATAGAAGCTGATGAATCTTATTTGTAAGTATAAAAGAGCTTTAGGAAGCTAGATTTCATTTAGATCCACTACCAGGACCAGACTGCTCCATTTGAATTAGTTCATTCTCTTAGACCTGTATATCAAAGTGCATCCCTCAGAAGCTCCAGCCAGGCACTGTGTCCTTGGGAGGCAGGGATACCCTGGGCAGATCAGGCTGTGGCTCAGCACATGCTCAGTGCTTGCTTTACACCTGTGTAAAAGGAGCAACCCCTACCCCAACCTTCCTTTCTCTTGCTCTGACAAAAGCTTTGGTAACTCAGTGAATGTTACCAATAACCCAGGAAAACAACCCGGGAAAACCAGCTCATTACTTGTTAACTGGGTCAGTCCTGATGGGGCTGTACCAGCCTTGGAGAGGGCAAAGGATGAGACAGGGCAAGAAACTCCCTGCCAGCAGCAGCAGCACTTGCTAACACTGACTGCAACGGTTGTTGAGTTGCAGGCTCAGTGCTTGGAAATACAGTTCTCAGGAGGTTTAAACATCTGCTTCTGACATTCCCAGAAGCCCACCAGCATCCACATACCGACTAATCCACCAGAGCCCACAGACCGGGTCTTCCTTCACCTGTATTGCTTGGGGAGCATGGTGAAACAGGCTTAAACCCACTTAAACCATTTGGACTGAGCTGCACACTGGTGTGGGAGTAACAGGATAGTCCACGATTATGTCCATGTTATAGCACTCATGAGGGATGTATGAAACTCGCCCTCAGTTTTTCCATCTAAAGAAGGAGGTTCAAGGGCAGCATGCTCTGTTCTGGCCCTCCTGGAAGACAAAGACTATTATTGAGTTAGTTCTACCTTGCATGACAATTTCGTATTCGTTTGGCTGGAGAGTGAACAACACCATTTTATTTGTCACACATGCCTATGGTGGAGATGAGGGTGTCAGTCCTTTTGGCAGTGTCCCATGTGAATAATGGACAGACACTGTAGTTGGTACCATAATTCAAGTCTCCTTTTTAAAGGCACGGCAGTACTCAGCTACTAATTACGAATTCATACTTACTCTTGTGTCTTTCATAATTTTCTCTTTTGTCCTCTCAAATAACAGCATTAACAGGAATGCAACTGAACTAATGAAACCCTGTCACCTCCCCCACCTTTCTTGGCTGGACAAGCAGTGGCACATGCTGGGAGTGGTTCAGAATTGCACTTAGGAAAGTAAGGCATTGAATAGAACCTGCCTTTGCCTGGCAAGGACATTAGTTTGGCAGCCAACTTTCACAAGCCATGCAAGGGCTTGACACCTTTGACACATCACCTTTTCTGTTAAAGCTGGCCAGGGATAGTCATCAGGTCAAAATGTGCTGTAACATGACAGAAGGAAACATGCAGCATGGGCTCACAAAAGCCATTGCTTAGGAGACCAAGGCCAAAACCAAGGTAGGTGGTTACAAAATATTACGAACAAGGGAATGGTATTTTGCAAGGAGACTTAATTTATTGCTGCCATGTTTTGACTGAACAAAGACATCGTTATCTCAAATTTAAAGCACTCCTGAAATGCACTGCATCAGCATTATTTCACCCCTTGCCACCACTGGTCATTCAGCAGAGCATCTCTATATACTGCAGGACACTGATGGTAACATGTGCCTTTTGGGGGAGCAAAGACTGCTTTTCACAAGGAGAGCTGGGTACCAGCATGCACTCAGCAAACTCCACACCAGGTAACACCACACGCCTAAACACCTAAGAACAAGGGTGGGCAAAATGCACCTCAGAAGCTGCGGAAGACAGCTCATTTAGTAGAATTACAGGAAGAGCTAATTTGTGAAATGTGAAGGTATTAATCATGAGAAATCCCACAGAAATTAAAGTTTCTGCTTAGAAGGAAGTATATGACTAGACTAGGATGCAATGGTCTGTTTGCTTAAACCAGTTCTGCAGTGACAGCGAAGCTCGGGTGCCTCCTGTTTTGGTGTTTTGAAGTGCTTGCTTTTCCAGCAGTAAGGACAGTCACCAGAGCATGGCTGTGACGTGAGCAAAACACTACTTACCTACCACAGTCACAAGGGGTGCGGGCATGTTTGGGTGGGTTTAGTCTACCCAGCAAAACTTGAACAGTACTTTTCGATGTACGGTTCAAAACAAGTCAGGAACATAAATGGTCTTTGACCTATACATGGTTCTGGCTATGAAATACTTGCATTTTTTGCCATTGATTCTCCAGCTATTTTCAATTAGTTTTATATTCAGTGAGCTGAACAGATTCAGATTTCACTGAACCAAATACATTCCTATTATCAGAGAGTAAGCAATGCAGTACTGGCCTTTTTATACAGAGACGGCGAGGGCACAGTTAGAAACTAGACTAAATAATAAAGTACAGTAAAGCAGAAGTTAAGATTTCATTTTCCTTAACATTAAAAGAACCCAGTATATTTTAACTGCAAAGGAGAAAAAGCAGATCCTACAATAGTTTTACTTACGTAAGTAATGACGAGTTGAGGAATTTCTGTACAGAAGGATTATTCATATGTGGAACAATTTGCTGCACAGAGGTGTTTTTCCCCCTCCACTCCTCTCCCATGGGGCTACAGCTGGAGCCTCCACTAGGGAGCCATCAGGACCCAAACAACGTGTCCCTGACAGGTGGCCTTCACAAAAGAACCTGCAGGGAGCAAGATGATGTATTGGGCCAGCAGGAAATCAGCAAAGCTTTTATTCTTTCCCCTCTGTAAGAGTCACTGGCGGAACCTGAACTCCTCCCACATGGACAGCACACTCACCACTTCGCTTATATCAGCAAACCCAGCATCAGCCCATGCAGGGAGCAACGAGGCACAAGTATTACCGGTTTCAGGAAACACTTCTGGAAGTAAATTCCTAGCGACAACCAACCACCTACCCAAAAGTCCCACCAGCCCTTTTTTTCTTTTCGCATCTGCTGGCCTGAATGAGATGCATACAAAGTCTGAGTCTTAGCTGCTTAAGCAGAAGAACTGGCTTCTAGGCTGCAGTGTAAGAGGAGAAGCTTGTCAAGGGGTGTAGCTGCTAAGGGGTGAGCTCCACAGTGCCACCGAAACCTCACAGAAACGCTCCCTTTGCCATATTCCTTCAGAACAAACTGCATGCTGAAGTGCAGAGCAGGTGGCTTGCCCATGTTAAAGATCTCAGTTCTGTTCTCAGCTCTGCCTGAATAACCCTGTGCAGTCATCAGTTACTTCTTTTTATCTGCCTTATTCTTTTTTTTCCCAAGACAGGAAAATTGGGTTGGAAAAGACATGGAAATTGTGGTAACACTCATCACAAGTGCAAATGCTGGAATTCCTTGCTCCCGGTGAAGCTTAGTGCTTCTCACCAAGCTTTAGGATCTTTTAAGAGCACCTGACACAAGAAAGATTGTCTTGGAGACCAGAATGCCAGTAAGGAACAGCCTGATGAAAAAGATTGAAGAAAAAAAAAAAAAAAGAAGATTCCAAAGACAGTGCCATGATCTGGGAACACAAGTCACTACTCTCCAGCATTTGTGGTCTACAGACTGAGGGGTGGCTCTTCTCCGGCTTCAGGTGACACAGGCTGACAGCTCCTCCAAGGCATGGCCGCTCACTCCTGCCAGAGGCACTCTTTGGAGCTGTTTAAATGGGGATAAACGCTGGTGTGAGGGCCACTTAGTCAGCTTGTCTTGATTGAAGCCCCTGTTATCTCTGCAACCACAGCTGAGATCATTTGACCTGGTCAGGCTGTAACCGTGACCACTTCAAACACTCCCTGGCTGGCAGCAGCAGCAGCTCATGGGAGGGTGCTGCTGGCAGCACAACTGGCCCCAGCTGACACGAAGGTTAAACCTTCCTCCTCCTAACTCCAACACTTACTGCTCTCAGGCCTCAAAATGAGGTATCTGCAAGTCAGATAGCTGTTCAGCTCCTGGTTTGGAGACCAGCAACAGCATTGCATTCAGCCTGAGCAAAAGAAATTGAGGACTACTGTCCACAGAAATGTTTTCATGTTATTGGGTTGATTTGATTGAGGAGGGGGCAGAATTCCAAGTACCCATTCTGTGTATAGCAACATGGCTTTTCAAAGCTGTTGGAAGCCCTTGTTATTTTCAGGATTTTGCATGATTTTCCAACGAACCTATGTCTTGACCAATTTGGTCCAACAGATTTTATTCTTGCACACTGAAAGAGCAAAATTATTTCTCTGTATCTTTGTAACAGCTTACCTGTCATTAAAATTGTAAAAAGCTTCACAGAATTCAAGGGTTCTCATTATATTCATCAACAGTCATGCAGGATCTTGGCTAAAGAGAGAGCTCCTGAAGAGTAAGAACATGGGAACAGGACCCAGTCAGGCAAAGCACTGTCAGACTTGTGGTCTGTCTTTGGGCCCAGGGTGTGCTAAAAGTGAGCAGGCTTCCCATGCAGAAGAGGAACAGAAACTCATGAGGAATGACACAAAGGTAGTGCAGGCGTGTTTCATTTTTTTCTGGGTTTAATTGATTTATCCCCTTAATTCCTGAATTAACACACCATGCAAATCTTGTGATTATTATGCAAACCTTAGTTTTCACAGAGATGATCAAAACCCAACAGCAGTTCCCAATATAGAAATGTTAAAATCTAAAATCAGAGATCTTGAGACTCACTGGAAAATCAAAGGAAAGACCAAAATGGCATTCTCAAGACATTTATTTTAAAGATTACTTCCCACTGTCCTCATAATTTTTTAAAGATCTTTTTTGGTATCTGGTCATGTAGAGGTAAAGCCTTGGAAAACTTTACCTAATTGTAGATTAATACTACGCTACTTTCACGTTCAGCAACCTACTAGGACAAACTTTGCCAAGAAGTGCTGTTGACATCAGCACATTTCATGTTTAATCCCACCTGTCACTTTGTTTTCCATTTACAGTTTAAAAGAGCAGATTTTATTTTCTGAAGTCATGAAATACAAAATATATCATAATATAGTGTTTCCTGTAGAGACAACATACATACAACGTGTATGATAGCCACAATACACACAATGAAGACTGTGTGACAGATTAGTGACCAGAGCTCATGAAAAAGCAGAGGGATAAAACAGAAGTTGTAAATATTTGATCAATTTTAAGAGTTAATTTGACCATCATAACCTTTTTGTATTCATTTTTTGGTGAAAATCAGACTGTGCAAATATAATTAGAACAATAAATGACATAATATGGACTCAAAAGACACTCTAATATTGAATTTCCATTATGAAATTCAGAGATCATCCTAGTGACAATTAAACAAGCTATTCTGCCAACAAAGGAGAAAAAAAGATACTCTTAAGGACCAGAATGTGAATTGCAAAACACACAGCAAATTGTGTGCAGACTCACACACTGGTAGTAAATAAATTGAAACCAACACACTTTCAAGCAGCACTGAGGACAGCAAGCACCTCTCCTCCTCTGCTCAAAAGCCATTACCTATCTTCACTATGGCCTCCATGAGCAAAATGGCCTTTTCCCATCCTCAAATCATCACCTTCACCTATAATGGTCTTCCATACAGTAGAAACTATTTTCATTTCTCCGCTATAGACTTCTATGTTGGTTTGGAGTGTGAACTCCTGATCTTTCATAACTTAGATGATAAAAGCCCCAATGCAGCCTTTTGCTGTGGCAAAATGGTGCTTTTAGTAGCATCATATTTTCTCTCTTGTAAATGGCTTTGCTTTCAAATTGCCACTCAGTCTTGTGGCCACCATTGTCCCAGGCACACTTTGCCAGCACAAACATCAGTGAAGTGCTGCTTTGCAGACACTGACCGAGGATTTACTGGCAAGAACTGCATTCGAATAATTTTACTGAAGAGTGCAAACACAACACTTCTTGCCAGTTTAAGCAATTTTTACTCAATCTGTCTGAAAAAAGTGCCTTTTAGGGTAACTATTGCATTTTGGGTTATGCCACGGTACATTCTTCTGCTAAAATTTAAGACAGCTATTGGAACACACTGGCACTCTACTCTGAGATTAGCCAAACTAACAAAACTTGCTCATTTCCTTTTTTTTTTTTTTAGTATCTATCTGTTATTTTATCTGATTATTTGTAATTCTACACAATTTAAAAAAAAATAAAAAATTTTCAAGCTCATACCTACAGCATTGCTGCTACCAACCACACATATGGACAGGCTGCTCCAGAAAACCAGCAAGTAGACAGCAACGTGGTCATGGAGAATTAGACAATGCCACCAGAATCACCAGTGGGATATTACATGGACACTACCAAAAGAGAAGAAAGCAGTTACTTCTCTTCAACACATCTTTTAGTTTTCTTTGTAGCCTTATGCCTGCCTGTCTTTTTGCCTGTTCCTGTTTGCTCACAGTCTCAGAAGTGTATTCCCCATCCCAAGGCATAAAACTTAATATATACTTCTGTAACATTCTTTCTATAGCTTTTCTGTAATACGTTTCCTATTCTTAAATTGCTTGAGAGGACATCCCACCACTGTCATAATTTTGCAACTGGCACTGACCTTTAAACATGCAAATTAATTATGTTCTGGAGTCATAAAGCAGCTTGGTAGCAAAAACAAACCCAGAACATCAGGTCAGTTCTCTGTCCCACGCTGCATTCTAAAAGACACTTTTTATTTTGTCAGTCTGGACAGGTTACTGTGCCCTGATTGCTTGGCTGAGTCATACAGCAAGCATGAGGAAGAAGCAGGCACAGACCACAGCCTGGGCACACAGGGCAACTGATGTACTTTTCATCTTCTGATCAAAGAAGAGGTCATAGGACAGTGAAGTTTTATTAAAACTACATTTCATTTTTACTGCTCTTTTCCAACTTCTATTATCTTCAAAGAGCAGAATGCAAAGGCTTTATGCTTCTGCTTTGACTTTTTTTCATGTGGGAAACTTACTCTGCTTGAAATGGCTTTGCCATTCATGCAAAGAAAAGGTCTATGCGGCTGCAGCTGGAGTCGTTCTGGTACCTTGGTGGATGGACTCCTTCACAGCTGCCTGGCCTTCTCTATGCTGCGCACCCGTCTGCGCTGCGGGCATCTCACTGGTGGGGCTGAGAATAAAGCCTGCACCTCCTAAGCTCCTCTATGTTCCAGATGAGTTTACTCCGCTACATGAAGATGCATCAGTTTTTTGTGTTTTCCAAAGGGATAATAAATGATGTCGTAAGGTCACAAACATCAAAGGCATCTCCAAGCTTAACAGATGCAAAATTCAATACACCAATCCATTATGAAGATAAAAATGTTAATGACAGTTTCATAGTTTAAGTAATGAATATAAATTTTCTCCACAAAATCAATGACATTTCCTGAATCAAAACTGCTTGGACTTTGCTCTCTACCCAAGCATAGTTGTCTCTTGCTTCATTTAAGGTTCTGGAAATCAAAGTTACTGGCCTTTCACAAGCTTAACCTTGGATTTATTAAAATTCTTTGTTCTATAACTGAAGACAGCAAAATTTTCCCATTTCAACAAATGTCTCAGTGAGTTTATTTACTATAGACAAGTAAGATGTTCCTTGAATACGAAAAATCTTAAAATAGTTTAAAAAAGGTGTGTTTCATTACCTAGAAGAGAGCGGAGCCATTTTTACCTGCAAGAAATCCTGAACTACTTGATCGATTCTGTTACAATAATTACAAGGCAACATTATTGATGCAATATAAATGATTACTTTTTTCAAAACAGCCTTCTCATGTTTACCTCAATGATACTACTGAGTTAGAAGCTTACTCCACTTTAAAGTGCAATATTTGGTATCCCGTACAGCAAAATACAGACAAAGCAAAACAATTAATATATGGAATAAATCTTTTGTATGTATTAATGTCGAGATAATAAGATTGAGAATTATTCAAAACTTAGATATGTGAATATAAAATAAATTACATGGTGTTTGTGTAAAACCTCCCCCGCGATATTAACAACTGAAATCCCCTTTTAGGAAATCATTATAAAACAGAATGTTTCCTAAAGAACAGTCTCTAAACTTTGCTTAAACTGCAAAACATTGTAAACACGCATACGTAATACAACTTTCAAGCCTTTGTACTTACATTGCTGTAATTATAAGTATAATATATATGTAATGTTGGTGCTGTATCTTTGGAAAGTTCAAGAGCAATATATACATCAACCTTTTCACTAGCTAATTGCTAAATCAAGAAAACAGCCATAAGCTTACTTCTTTTAAAAGCAGTCTGATTGAAAGAGAGCATTAAACTCTATCAGACAGATACAAGAGGGGGAAAAAAAATCACAAACCCACACAGTTCATTTTGAAAACTCAGTTGTTCTACTCAGGCTGGTAAATCAATAAACTAGCGCAGCGATCCCTCTGCCTGCACACAGTCAAGCCTTTCACTTATGTGTTCCTTACGCACAATTGAAACAGTATTGACACTGAAGCAGGGACCGTGTCTGAATAACATCTCATAGAGATAATTCAAAACCATTTTCTAAAAGACCAGAATAATGACAGTAAATCAGACTTGTTGACGCATTTTATTGTGAGATGGGGAGTCTGGTAAAAAACTAGAAAATGACCATGATGTAACAAGGAACTTAAAAATGAAGTTTCAGATTTGTAACATACATACATGAATACAGGAACAAATTGGCACAAAAATGTTAAACATTGTTCCCAACACTGTTTATAAGATTATTCTAATTTGGCTTACTAAGGAAATGAGAGGTTTATGGTTAGACTAATCTCTTAATAAAACTGCAGAGCATCATGCTATTAGTCACACAGTGAATTTCAAAATTTAAGAGCTTTATATTAAAAACTGGGTAAAGGTAAAATGAATTGATTGCAATTGTAAAATTAATACATTCCCATTTTAATTCTTCTGTTCTACAGTCCAAGGCAAGTATAAATGTTAACATAACACTGTTAAATCAAATCTCAATGCAAGAGAACCGATTGCATCTCTACTTTAAATCTTATCAACTTTCCAAATTTTCATACTAAAATATATTATTGTATTAATACAAACTACAGTATTATACACTACACTGTGTAATAAATAAAGAAATATAAAAATAAGACACATAAATATAAAAGTTTTCTAAAACTAAAAAGGTACATATGTCAGTAAGAAGGGTATTAATACTGCCAGCTTTGAAGACATACAGTACAAAATGTTGCACAGATCTATAAACTAAAAGAAATAAAATAATACTGATAGGTAAAAATCAGCTAACATTGTTAATAAATGGGGTCCATAATAACTAACATTTGAAAATACTTATGAGCCAGATAACATGTCATGTATGTGTCTGAAATTAAAGTAAACCAATAAAGCAATAAAGCAGATTAGAAAATTTCCCTTGTAATTATTGTAGAGAAATTCTGCAAGTCAGGTATTAACCCAAAATACCACCAAATAATTAAATAATGAAATATACCAGTGTTCTTACTTCTCTGATGGCTGAGTGTTTTTTTCCCCATGATTAGTTTAGAAGTTTGATACAAATCAACAAATGCTAGTTATTGTAGGCCACACATTGGATAAAGGCTGCTTAGAGCCTTCATAATACTGATAAATGGCACTTACAGCACACAGGTCTTGCATAAGGCCAAAGGAGATACAAAGCTTCATATCATATCCTTCATATTGTTACTACATACTCAAAACACAATTACAAACACTGATTTTGACGACTTTGCTGTCCTTACCAGTATTAACACTGTTAGTCCCTGCAATCAGAACTCAACAACAATCCTTTCAACTACATTTTTAATCACATGAGTAAGAAACTTCAGTTCTTCTATCATCTGCTTTCTTAAGGCTAACAATACACTTTAAATGAGAATATGCTCTACTACAACATCTAATGTCATAAACCGCTACCTTCTAGGTTCAATTTACAAAGGTAGCCAAGCACTGTTTGCAACTGCATTACAGGTTTCTGCAAAAGGGAATTTTGTAGTGCAGAAGTTCTCACATTTTAGAACATAAGAAAATACTGAAGTGGATTTAGGAAATGTTTTATCATAAAAAAAAAATCATATAAATCTCTCCCAATTGTACAGCTTAAAAATTAATCAACTTAAGAATGAAAATTAATACTGATAAAACAAACAATGCCAGATGCTTGTCTAATAAATCAGGTTTCCTAAAACCTGTTGAATCTTTGCTTCCAGAGTCACTGTATTTTTCTAATCTGCTTCATGTTATAAACTTGTTCCTAACTTTGAAAACTGTGTGAAAAATTACTAAGTTTGAGGTTCAGGCACACCTGGATTTCTTTTTTTTTTCCTTTTTCTTTTTTTTTTTATATATATATTTTTTTACACAGTAGTGAACAGAAATCACAGTATGCAGGCTACTGCGTTTCCATGAAAAGCATGTATAATATAGAACGAACTTCATTACCAATTTTTTTTTCCTTATAGAAAAAACTATCATTTAAGCTTTATTGTTTTTCTTCTGACACCTGCCCATTATTCTGTATAACTTCTGGTTCTGCATTGCTTGCTTGATTTACAGCTTCATCATTCTTGTTACCTTCAGCTTTCCCTTCTTCATCTTCTTCTACTTCTTCTTCTTCATCCTCTACTTCTTGTAGTTTCCTACATTCTTTTTCTTCCTGAAGTCCTTCTATCTCTTTTTCTTCCTCCTCCTCTTCCTCTTTTTCACTGTCTTCCTCTTCTTCCCTGGTTAGACTCTCTCTCTCATCTGAGTCGATCTGTGATGGAGATGCCCTGGCACCAGCATGCTCGTTATTGAGGACCTCCTGGCCTGTCTCCTCCTGTTCCGTGCTGTCACGCTCTTCTGCCTCTCTTTTACAATAGGAGTATCGATGATTCATGTGTTGAGAGTAAGACCCCGAGTGTGAAAACCGCTTTCCACATTTGTCACATTGGTAGGGTTTTTCCCCAGAATGCAGTCGCATGTGTTCGATCAAATGGTGTTTGTGTTTAAATGCTTTTTTGCAGATACCACACTCATGAGGTCTTTTACCTACAAAATAAAGCACAAACAGTTGTAGCAGAAGTTGTAAAGAATTATACTGTTGTTTTCATTATAAAATGCTGTTGGTGAACATATGACCAACAATTAATTTTATTTAAGAAGACATTCTACTCCATGCATTCTCAGCCTGAGTTTTTCACTTGAGGATCAAAGGATGCAAGGGTAATTACAATTAAAAAGGTAATTTTAAGTTTTTTAGGAAAACTGAAGGACAAACAGATTCTCAGATGTAACTTTTAGCACAAAAAGGTACAATACAAGTAAATTAGAAAAGGAGATACTTTTCTTGCAGTAAACATTATTTTGACTCAAAACCATTCTGACTTTTCTGTATTGATGGAAATTTTAATTCACCTAAGCTTTTATGCTGGTTTTTGTGTACCAAGTCCTTCTTCCATCTTCCAGGTAAAGGAAAAATCATTCTAAAATGTAGGTTGTCACAGATAAAATCATAGGTAAAATGCCTTAGGTACAAAACTTGCTGACTTGCCGACACATACATTAGCAAGGAAAATCTTCTTTGTTTCACTTAGTTCTTTCTGCTCTGTTTTGCAGCTTTCTACTTTGTTACTTTGTTGCCTTATTTCTAGAGTCTCTTACAAGCATAGCAGGAACCTAGCAATGTTATTTTGATTTCAACACTCAAAGTTGCTACCCAAAACAACTTTGCACTGTCTTAGCCCATGAGGGACAGACACAATCAGCAGTTTTCTGATCACAGTATAGCGATTATCAACACCTCCATGTCAACTTATGCCAAACAAGCAGCAAGGTGGGTGTTGCTCTTTCTTCCCAAGTAACAAGTGATAGAATGAGAGGAAATGGGCTCAAGTCGTGCCAGGGGAAGTTTAGATTGGATATTTGAAAAAATTTCTTCCCTGAAAGTGTTGTCAAGCACTGGGACAGGCTGCCCAGGGAAGGTGTTAAGTCACCATCCCAGGAGGTGTTTAACAGATGAGCAGCTGTTGCATTTAGGGACATGGTTTAGTGGTGGACTTGGCAGTGTAAAGTTAATGGTTGGACTTGATGATCGTAAGGGTCTTTCCAGCCTAAATGATTCTATGATTCTGAACACTGCACTTAAGTTAAAAGTAGAATGAAGAACTGTGTTATGTAACGGAGGAGTTAAGAGTCTCAGGACAGGAAAGGCATGAAAATAGAGTTAATGAATACAACTTTAGAAACTTGATCAAGTGGTAAATACAGAAGGGGATTTTTTATCTATTAAATTCTATATGTGAGATGAAATTAGAACATTAATATGCAGAAATATAATATAAGCACCTAAACAATAAAAAAAAAATAATTTAAGGCATCACTGAAGAAATAAGAGAGCAACAGTTATTAAAAAAAAGACTAAAGATCGCAGAACTGGAGCCAAAAGGAACAATTATGAAAAATGAAAAATAGAAATGAAAGCCAAAGAGGTTAGAGTCCATGTCTGACGAATGGCTGTTAATTTCAGATCATTACAAATGTGTCTTAATTTGAAAAACCTTCATGCTAGAGAGATCTCTGCCTTTCATGTAAAGTATCATACACATATACAGTCCTTTTTTCTTAATTTGTTGTTTTAATTTTTAATTTTTCTTAATTCATAACCAGGCAAGGTAAATTAGAAGTAATACATCCTTGATTACAGGCTGTTGCTTGCAGATGACTGTCCATGAGCCAGATGAAAGAAACTCCCTTTTTTCTATTCAGGGTTTAGGTCTCATAAATTTAAAGAAACTTAGAATTGCAGTTCTGTCAAACAAATATACAAAACATAGGTTCCTAAAGACAGCTGAGCACAGATTATAAGAAGGACTATTACACTTCC